>NW_023270387.1:27734489-27793525 GCF_011800145.1 Mirounga leonina | reverse complement strand
GGGGGGGGGGGGGGGGGGGGAGGGAGGAGGAAAAAGGGAAAACATAAAAAGGGAGGTAATGAATAATGCAATAGAATACTAAGCTAGAGAAATTGCTTAGATCAGAAGTAGACTATGCTCTAACTCTTAGAAAGAGAAAGAAAGAAGAAAGAAAGGAAAGAAAGAAAGAAGAAAGAAAGAAAGAAAGAAAGAAAGAAAGAAAGAAAGAAAGAAAGAAAGAAAGGAATGGATGGATGTGATAGGGCCAGTTCTCTTTCGTCCCTTGATAGCCCAACAGTAATCTTCTTTCTTTTCTTCGTTTTTTTGTGTTTTTTTTAAGATTTTTATTTATTTATTTGACACAGAGATAGAGAGGCAAAGAACATGAGCAGGGTGGGGAGGTGGTTGGCAGAGGGAGAAGGAGATGCAGGCTCCCAGCTGAACAGGCTGCTGGATGCTGGGCTCAATCCCAGGACCCTGGAATCATGACCTGACCTGAAGGTAGACATTTAACTGACTGAGCCACCCAGGTGCCCCAATAATCTTCTTTCAAAAGACTGTGGGAATCCTGTAGGACCATGGTTAATGAGAAAGATTAGTGAAAGCTCTGATTCATCCCAGGCTCCCCTTAAAAGTAGCCAAAACTCTAAAACTTTCAAGTTAATGAAATATATGAGGTGGGAAAAACCTATACAATCTACTCAAAAGTAGCCTAAACTCCTTGCAGATGTGGATGGATCCAGGACTGAGGTAAAAGGTCTACAAAATGAGTCTAGAACATTTTCATGGGCCACAAAATAAAGAAATGCTCAAAAAACAATTGGAACATTTAAAATGACACAAGGAGGCAATTGGAGCAAAAAAACAAAAAAACAAACAAACAAACCCCAAAACTGTGTTTAACAGATTATAACATAAATAAAAGATTTTAATCCACTGAATAAAATAGAATCAGAGTCTGTATAGATTTAAATAGAGGAATGAATGCATGCATGCATGCATGCATGAATGAATGGGAAATATCTTTCTGGCAGTATAATTCCAACTCATCATGCAGAATAAAAGAAGAAATTAGAAATTAGCACCATTTGCAACATCCACAGAAATAATTGATATAGGCAGTAATCAACAGTAGTACTAAAACTAACAGATGAAAGTTTGATGAGGAACAAGATGTGGATATAATTTTAAAGTATCTTCCAAGAAATTATAATTTACAAAAGGAAAAGAGTATTCACTTGACATAATAGAAACCTGCCAGACACTCCCCTAACCAAGTAATGAAAATGTTATCACCAGGGATGGGTCAGACCTGTCTCACATACCTTTATAATGAGATGCATTAAGAAGAACATGCTATCACTTCTGTGTATTCCTGTCAAAAATGTATAACCAGAATCTGAAAGGAGAAAACATTCAGCACACCTACATTAGGGACAAATCTGCAAGTTCACTGGCCAGCATCTTCAAAACTACAAAGGTTTGAAAGAAAGAAAGTTTGAGGAATGGTTCCAGACTACAGCAGACTACAAATACTTGACAACCGAATGTAATGAATATTTTCAGATTGGCTTCTGAACCAGAAGGAGAGAAAACTATAAAGGATATTATTGAGAACACTGATTTTAAAATGATGCATAGATATAGAGAGAAAACTATAAAGGATATTACTGAAAACACTGATTAAAATGATGCATTAGATATAGAACTATGTTAATGATAAAATTCCCTGATTTTGAAAATTGTGCTGTGGTTTTGTAAATATTCTCAATTTTAGGAAATATACACTTAAGTATTTCAGGGGTAAATGGGCATGATGGCTCAAATTTATTGTTTACTGTTAATAAAAATGTAAGAAAGCAAACATGTGAGCACAAATACTGTGAAAATTAGGCAAAATCTTAACAACTGGTGAATCTGGGCAAATGTATTTGAGAGATTTTGTAATTTTTTTCTCTAAATTCAAAATTACATAAACATACGCCTACAAAAATAATTTTTATACTGTTCAAAGAAGACCTGTTCAATTTTTTTTTAAGATTTTATTTATTTATTTATTTATTTATTTTAGAGAGAGAGAGTGCATAGGAGCAGGGGTTGGGAAGCGGAGAGAGAGAAGGAGAGAATCTCGAGTAGACCACGCTAAGCATGTAGCCTGACTTGGGGCTTGATCTCATGACCTTGAAATCATGACCTGAGCCAAAATCAAGAGTCTGATGCTTAACCGACTGAGCCACCCAGGTGCCCCGACTTGTTCCATCTTTTTTTCTTTTTTAATACATTTCTTTTTTTTTTTTTTAAGATTTTATTTATTTGACAGAGAGAGACACAGCGAGAGAGGGAACACAAGCAGGGGGAGCGGGAGAGGAAGAAGCAGGCTTCCCGCGGAGCGGGGAGCCCTATGTGGGGCTCGATCCCAGGACCCTGGGATCATGACCTGAGCCGAAGGCAGACGCTTAACGACTGAGCCACCCAGGCGCCCCGCGACTTGTTCCATCTTAAAAAGAAATTTTAAACTGTTCAAATCAGACTATAACAATTCAGCTAAATTTAGAGTCCCTTAGTCTTTAGCCATCTTATAAGGCTGGTTTTATCACTGATTTTTAGCGAGAAAATGGAATATTTATCAAAGTGATGCAGAGCAATGGATTTCTTATGTCTCAGGGACAGATGTGGACATTTACAAGACTCTGCATATTTTTTACTGCTTTAGACCTCAGATAGATCTTTTCTCTTGTCAGGATGGCTGCAGTGCAGAAATTCTAGGTATTGAAAGTCTGTTCCGGGGGAGGTCACCTTCTTAGGCGCCCTCATTTGCCTCATAACCCCTTCCTGCATGGGCTGGACCAGCAAAGTGGCAGATCTGCAAAGGGCTTAGAGAAAACCCCCAGGAGGCATTGTTGCAAGGTGGGCAAGAGTGCACCTGCCCTCCCAGCCCCATAACCTGACCAGCAAAGAGGTTCCATGAGCTTAGACCAAGAGAGTAATTTCCCTTTGTAAATGTGTCAGGACAGTATGTAACCATGTTGAGGGGCTTCAGACCAGGAATGTAGATTGAATAGCTCCAAACAAGGAAGTGACTGGTATGTGGGCAAATGTCAGTGACAGCTTGGGCTATGTTCTTCAACCTCCCACTTGATGATATACAAATAATTTGTAAACAGAATTTAACTGGGGCCCTACATGATCCAGCCTTTGAAGAGTGTCAAGTCAAAGGCACAGTATACTGACAGAAAAAAAAAAAAAAAAAGAACTGAAAGCAATTTCAAGTTTTATTCAGTCCTAAAAAAACATGAAAAGGGAAGGAGTGTCTTTAATGTACAACAAGACACCTTAATACCCTTTACTTCTACCACCACTCTCTCTGAAATTCCTGATCTAGTCTTTGAGGCTCTTAAGTCAGCCTCCTTATTCATTCATCCAACAAGTATTTATTTAGCACCTACTTTTTGGGAAGTACAATTCTTTGCCATGAAGACACAGTAGTGAAAGAAATAGATACAATTTTCTGTCTTTGTGGATTTTGTATCTGGTAGAAAGACAGACACTATGTAGCAGTAAGGGACAGACCATGTATTACTGAGAATTAAATGAGGAACTATTGCAAGTTTTGAACATGATCTGGCTTAGACCTTTAAAAAATTCTCTCTGGCCATGGGTAAAGAATAGGCCTCAAGACAATGGGGAAGAAGAGAATGGGAGACCATGGTGTGGTCCAGTGGCAGTGAAGGTAATGAGTAATGATAAGATTCTGGATCTTGAAGGTCGAGCTAGAGGTGTTTGGCATGGATAGGGAATGGGATATGAAAAAAAGGAAGTCATCAGAATGTCCACAAGATGTTGGCCAGAGCCGCTGGAAAGATGCCAGTAGCGCTTCCAGAGGCTGGGAAGATGGTGGGAGGAGCATGCTGGGGACGCCCTGAGCTCATCTCGGGTACCTCTTAGACATGCACACTGAGAGAGCAGTTCAGGGGAGTAAATGGTGCTGGAGACAGTGCACATAATCAGTGTAAGTCTGTCACATAAGCTTTTTGTGGACAAGATGATAAAGCAGGTGGAAATTCTTTAACAGCTGTAAATATCAGGAATTATTATTCTCTTTATCTGATGCTCATTGCCCCATTTCTGATAAAGACAGGGAAGCTTGTATAGACACTGGTGTGTATCATGGCCTCTTCCCGAGCATGGGTCCACAGTCCCACAAAGATCACAATTTGGTCTAAATGCTCGCCCTGGTTTTTATAAAAATGAGGCTTTAGTGAGGGACAATGCACTTAGTTTTATGCTGATGAGGAAAGAATCCAGTCTGTGCTTGAAACTCAGAAGTCAGAGCACTGAACTGGATAATAAAAATGAGCAGCCTTATTCACACTCTCCAGGAAAGAGTCATAAAAACTTCCTTATCTATGAAGGGGCAACAAGGAAAATCCTAAAATTTCTTTAGGACTGGTTTATTCTTCAGCCCTTAGTCATTAGTAAAATTGCCTTATCCTTTAACAGAACAGGAAATCAGTTAGCTATTGCCAGCATTTGGCTTCAGCCTCAATTCAAGTTTCTTGTTTCTTCTTGAGCTGTTTTCTATTGTGAAAAGAACAATGAACTTAGAATCAGAAAATCTGGGTGTATGTCTGGCTCTGTATGACCTATGAGCATTAGTTTCTTGGGTATGATAAAATTTGATGTACCTATCCCTTAATGGTTTTGAAAGAATTGAATACCGAAACATCATAAAAATGGATGTAGTTCTATTATTTTTCTCTTCTTCCTCCTTGTTTCTCCCTCTCTTGTTCATATTTCAAAATCCTCAGGTCTAAAACCATGTTCTAGGCAAATAAAAGAGAGAGTGACCAATTTGATTGATTTAAAAGGTTTTGTTTTGTTTTGTTTTTTAATGAATTGCATTTTCTGAAAAATCTCCATTCCACTTAAAGAGTAATTCAAAAAGACAAAACCAAACCATGGAAAAATGGCAAAACAGATACAAAATAAAGCAAAGGGAAAGAGCTGGGAAAAAAATGTTTTATACCCATGCAGTTTAGCTCTGGGCAGACAGAGTAAAAAAAGCCTTGTTTTCCACATGGTAACAAAGGGCAGACTCACCACTGTCATTGGACTTTCAATGAGGCATTAAAAAATACAGTTGGTGCATTTTCAATTTAGCTGGGAGAGCTAGAAGGTCAAAGGGGCACATATATACCATAATTGCAGATCAATCACAGGTGGGAATTACAAATACCAGGACCTGCCCAGATCTGGGTGGAGGAAGGGAAAACATGTCACAGCATCTTCCCTCAGGGGCTGCTGGCTGAGGCAGACACAGTGAAATCCCCCAAAGGGCAGGAGGGTGACAGTTGTCTCTTCTTGAATCTTGTGTAATAAATGAGTTCCTAAGTGTCCTTTCACTGGTTTGCCCTGGGCTCACATAAATGCTTGCACTTGTCCTGAAGATAGCAGGGCTATCTGCTTTACAGAATGGGTGGGGGTGCTCCTGAACCGCAGCAGGAAAGTTGCAACTTATCTCTTCCTTAGCTAAGACTTGATAAACCTGGGGACATTGATCTATCCAAAAAATGTGAGGCAAATACCCCTCATCTCAGGTCTGCTCTTAGGATACCTATTATTCTAAAAAATAAAAATAAATAAAAATAAAAAAAAAATCCAATGTCATTCTTTCCTCTGAAAAAATAAAATAAAATATCTAAAGGGCAGCTCTTTTTGCCCATGTCCAGAAAAGTGTTTGAAGATGTTCTAAGATGGGAAAAAAAACAAGACTGATCCAGTTGTACTTTTTATTAATTACTTCTTAACTTTCTGTTATACACTCAGCATCACAGTAACTGATTTTTAAGATCAACATTCATTTTTATGTATTTATAATCAACTGTAGTTTCCAAGTAATATGAGATACTTTGTTGCTTTTAACAATTTCTTCTCTTCTTTTGACAAAATGTAGATAAACGTGAACTTCAAAAAGTCTGAGTCTTATTCAAATTTCTTATAAAGTATAAAGTCTAATTAAAAAAAAGATTTGGATGAAACCATACTCTCAGGATTAATATAAGGAATAAATATGTTTGTCACCAAGCTGTCTATCACCATATCAAAACCAGGGTAATGAAAGTGCATAAATGCATTATTTGAATATTACACACAAGATTGGCAATATATTTCCTAAGAACCAGCACGAAAGTGGATGTACAGGACAATTTCCCCAGTCCAGTGTCTGTAGATCTATAACAACATCTTAGGAGAAAAAAATAATATCCTTCACTGCTGCCCTTGAGTGACAAAGCTGATGAAAAATAAAGTCATAGATAACTCTGGCTGACAATATAAGCATCCCCAACCCATCTTGCAGGTTATTAACAGGTGTCAATCACAGGTGGGAATCTAATCAAATATCAGTGTAATTCCCTAGGCAATGATAGGACCAATATCACCTATGAAGGATCAGCTCATCCCCCTCCCCCTTCCAAAAAAATGAAAACAGAAACAAAAAACCTTTCCCGTCACTGTTTTTTTTTTATGGGACCCCTGCCTGTCTAGGAAAGAAAAGTCACCCAAGTTCATTGTTTTCCTAGGCAGTTTGCTCCATGAGTTTAAAGGGGGCTCCAGATGGGCAGAGATGATGAAAGAATCATCCAAGTGAAACACATCCCTCCTGGGTGTTAAATAGTGCATTGACTGTGCCGTGGAGCTTTGAAGCCAACAGGGCTAGTGACAGAGCTGGTATCTGAGAAGGCTTGCACTAACTAACATTGGGGAAACACGCCAAGTGACCTCTTGGAGGATGGGGACAGAGGGAGTACAATCTTGGAAAAGCCTCTCTCCCCAGTCATAAGCAAAAGAAAGGGATCAATATTTGCTCAGGGACACTTGAGTTTCCATCTACATCACAGTGAAGGGACATATGCAACCAGAACAGACAGAGAAACCAGCTACAGTGCCAGTGGGTAAATGACTTGCTTTTTACTATTATATTGTGAAGGGCCCAAGAGTATTCTGCTGGGATTATAGATCTGTGTGTTTTTTCCTCACTCACATGGAATTAAATATATTACCCAAAACAATGTTCAGCATTCTCTTTTTTGCAGAGATCAGACTGACTTAGGGGAGGAAAATAATATTACTAACCTTTGACCCAGAAACCAAATCACATTGGCTGGTGCCATTTACTTAGCTCCTTACTTGGGGATGTATTTTTTTTTAAGATTTTATTTACCTATTTATTTATTTATTTGAGAGAGAGAAATCGCATGCGGGAGCAGGGGGCAGAGGGAAAAAGAGAAGCAGACTCCACACTGAGCAGGGAGCCTGACCAGAGGGTCAATCCCAGGACCCTGAGATCATGACTTGAACCAAAGGCAGATGCTTAACTGACTGAGCCACCCATGCACTCCGCTTGGGGCTGTCTTAAACACTTTTTGCATATATCTCAGTTTTTTCTGCCAACCACCATGTGGGTTGGTGTTATTTTTCCCACCTCATACATGAGGGAACTGGGAGCTACAAATGTTAAATAACAGCCCGATAGCATGGAGTTAATAAATGGCAAGAGTCAAAATCCTGTCCCAGTATGACTCCAGAGTCCATGATCTTAACCATTGCACCAGATTTTCCCCAATTAATTTATGTGTTCCACACTACCTCTGCCCTTCTTACTTGGTACTGCTGGTAGTACCCAATTCATAAAAGGAAATGCTATTACATAGCTTGCTTCCCACCTGTCCCACCATAAGAGAGTGGTGTTGGGGAAGTAAAAATAATCCTATAGATTATCAGAGCTGGAAACTTCTACCTTTGAAGTGCAAGGTCACCATCACATTTAATTGATGAGGAGGAACCTGAACCCCAGAATGGAGAAGACATGGGTTGCTCTGGGTAATGTAAAAACAAACAAACAAAAAAACAAAAACCTGCAGCTGAGCTGAAGAGCCAGACCTCTTGACTTTTAGGTCAAAACCCTTCTCAAAACCCTTCTCTGATATGGGAACTCAGTTTATGGTCTCCAAATAAATGTAAGAGCACTCACAAAGACCTGTCACATCTGCTACATACTCAGAACCTGAGTGACCTAACAATGCACAAAACTCATGCCCTGGGAACACCAGGCTGAGACAAGATTCAGGAGGCCATGTCTTTTCTGTACCTGATGAATATAAGGTTTTTTGGTTTCACATTTACTCATTACTATTTAAGCATTGTCACATAATCTTCACCACGTAGGACGCCCATTATCCTAAAGTTCTTGCTTTGTGGAGAATATACTCCAGAACCCAAATTGTAAATTGTATCTTTTTCATTCCATCCTTGTCTATGGGCTTTCTATTCCTTAATTGACTAGAATAGGGTTTTTCCACCTTTGCATTATTGACTTTTTGGACCTAATAATTCTTTACATGTGTGGGTTGTCCTGTGCACTGTAGAATGTTTTTCCTCCCCAGCATCTACCTACTAGATGGCAGTAGCACCTCCTACCCAAGTTGTGCCAATCAGAGCTATCTCCAGACATTGCCAAATGTTCTGTGGAATGCAAAATTGCCCTTTGTTGAGAACCGCTGGGCCACAGGCCTCCTGAAATTAAGTTCCATGCATTCTATTTGCTTTCTATTTCTATTTCGCTTTCTTCAATTGCAAAATTGGATTGGATGAGACAAACTCTAACTTACTTTCCCATTTTCAAACACAATGACTCATCTCTCTCGGGATCTGATCGTCTAGTGCTCAACAATGCTTCCTGGTGGGGCAAACTCATGGATAAGTTATTGGGTAATGCCAAGGTCAGTTTACCAGGTGTACCAACGGAAAGCACTCTTTAGGGGCTAAAAGGGTGAGTGATAAGGATTTGCCTAGAGAACACAGAAGGAAAATTTTGTGAGCTAGAGAGAACCAATTAACCCAGGTAGAAGATAGAAGAGCAACCAAAAAGTCAGAGAAAAGAGCAGGCAAGTCATAGCCTTCTGAAGCAGTCAGCTTGGATGTGAGTCTTCCTAAGGCCTAGAGGCTTACAAAGGGCCTAAAGCAATAAAACTGCAAGACTTTCTGCATGCAAAGATACATATGCAGGAAATACTCAGTAAAACCTTTCCCCATCTGGTATATTTAGTAGAATGTGTTTCATTGTGTATTTAACACATATTTTTGATCACATATAGCTTGCAAAATGCTGTCTTTGATAATAAGAAGATATGAAGATTAATTAAATTTGCTCTTTGTCTCAAAAGGACTTAAAATTTAGTGAAGGTGATATATTTGTATTCAATCCATAGAAGGGAGTAGATGGTAACCAGAGGAAAGGCAAACAGATGCTCAGTGTAGGCTTATTATGGAAGAGCCAGTCATATGTATAAAGTGAAGTATTTGTTAGAACACCAATGTTTCCATTTTATCCCACTGGATGGGGTGCCTGGGTAGCTCAGTTGGTTAAACGTCTGACTCTCAATTTTGGCTCAGATCATGATCTTAGGGTTGTGAGATTGAGCCCCACATTGGGCTCTGTGCTGGGCATGGAATCTGCTTGAGATTCTCTCTCTTTCCCTCTCCCTCTGCCCCACCCCCTCCCCCTATACTCCTCCCCCCCACTTGTATACCCTTTCTCTCAAAAAAAAAAAAAAAATTTACCCTACTGGAAAGCTCTAGTACAGAACATTCTAACCCCTTCTGGATAGTAGGCTACAAAGATCTTTCTTCCTTGAAATATAATAAATTGAAATATAATAAATTGTTGACTGTAATTTTATTAGGAAGGATTGAATTTTCATTATGTATTCTTAAACCAAAGATCTAATAATAGCCCACCAAGTAAATATGTAGCCAACGCTCTGTGTACCTTTAATTCTATAACTTAATAATATATGGCCACTTAGAAGACCAACAACTTTCTAAGGACAAGACTAGAGATAGAGTTGCATCCTAATTCATAGCAAATTTGTCTCTTGGCCCAATCTGAAAATATACCTCAACACTGATTAGCAAATACATGACAGCTTTGACTCTGAAATTAAAAGGAAAAAAAAAAAGTATTTCTCAAAGCTTATTTCTTTGTTAATATACTTCTGTCTTGATCTAAAGTGAACCCTCTCCTGCTATAAACAAGAATAATTTGGCTGCTGTGCTTTTGTGAGTCCTGAACCCTTTCCTTTAACAATCTTGATGAGCATGTGGGGTTGTGTACTGCATACCAATAGCCACTCCAAGCCTGAAAAAGAGGTAGTCAACCCAACCCACACCATCTGTGGTCTCAGCTAGATTTGTGGCATGTCTCCCTGAGCTGAAGCAAACCTCCCTCTGTCTCAAGTACATTGAGAATCAGAAATAAAAAATAAATTAAGACAAGTAGGCAAACATTAAAATGAGTTGTTACAGAACATTTGTGTAGATTCCAATCTTCAGTGTCAAGAGAGCATCATTCTGCTATAATGACATCTTTTCCTGAAAGCACCTCATGGCAGTCAGTCATAAATAAGCAGCCAGTGAAACAAATGATAACGGGAAAATGGAAACTGAGTCACTGAGGATCTTTATTACCATTTAGACAAAGCATCTGTGACTATGAAGAGGGGAAGGAGAACAAAAACAATGAAGAAAAGAAGTTACCACTATTGTATTGCTGTCTTGTCCATATCAACAAAAAAATTTGGCTCTGTTAGGCTGACAGGTTGTCAGGATAAATAGGTTAGAGCCAGAAGTGCTCATTTGTGGTAAGTTTCTTCTTACAGAAGAAACTGTATCAGGAGTTCCAGAAGCACTGACGAGGACAACGATGGCTCCATAAATCAGGGAGGGCATTTTGTCTTTTTCAAAAGTATTATCTCAGCATTCATCTGGGCAATTTTGAAGGTCTCCCTCCCTCCCTCTTATCAGAGAGCAACAGCTTTAAATGCAGATAGACACCCTCTAATACAAATGCAAGCAGAAGTCTTCAATCCTTGTAAATTCTGGTTGATAATTTACTTATATGTACATTGGCATTTCTATCTAAATACAGAGTCATTTGTGTACCACCACCATTCCAAAGTGGCCACAATTCTACCATGGGACTGGTGCCCTTTGCAATCCTCCTCTTGAGTGGAGGAAAGAAGTCTGGCCTGAGGTTAGAGTTTTCGGTCTTGATCCAGGCAAGATTTACCTACAGACCCTTGGCCTTGTTTTCCACCGTTTCCAAAAGGGGATGCCTATGACTGGAATATATTACAAGGATTTTATTACCTACTGAGTTACAGGTAACTGTTTTGGAGAGAGTTTTCTCTGTAGGGCAGTTTGCTCAAGAGCCCATCTCTTCCTCTGATGCAGTGGGTGGTTGATAGTCTCTTTCATGTTGAGTGAGGTTAGGCCAAAGGAGGCTTGGAGGCAAGTGTGGGGAACGATGACTGATCTGAAAAGCACTGACTGCTTTTGATGTAGTATCATGCATTTATATTTATGTTTATGGAGTGTATATTTACTTTTTATTTTTGTCTCCTCCTCCCCCATCCCAAGCAGCTGACTTTGACATGTGCTCTATTGTCTGGTCCTGGATATGTCATTTGTGCTTACATTTGCTTTGCGGTTTGCTATTTGAAGTATCATTAGTTGCTTCCTCATCCTGGCTTTACCATCATCCCATTTGCCATCTGGATGGAGCACATTGCTTTAAGCACTGCAGCCCCATATACACAATTATGTAGTTCCTTGCACTGCTGGGGGGTTCGTTATTTCTTTAGAAAACAAGGATGTGATGTGCATAAAAGCTTTAGCTCTGATTTTATCATCTAAAGCATTTGATAAATTCTTTGAGACTATTTCTAGTTGCCATCATCATTTCTTGCAGAAAGTCTGCGTTTATGTATCTGCATGGTGCCCTACAGACTATGGCAGATTTTGCTAAATGGGTGCAATGCTTGTCTTCCAGAAACCTGCAGTCTCAAAAGGATGGTATGAGCAAATGTTGGTAAAGATACCCAAGTACACAATGTACAAAGCATCTTTTCACCAGGGAGTTTTTTCTGATGTAAGTTGGTAAGACTATTGTTAAATTGGTGTAAGAGTATATATGTGCTATATAACAATTGGAACCACCGTTCAAGAAAATGAAGAATTTAAAACATTATAATATTTCAGTTTAGCAAGAACCATGTTGGATCTAGATAAAATATTGTTATTTGAAAATAGTGCCATTGAACATGATTTTTCTACAAAACCATTCTTTTTCTATTTATGACCCAATAATTCCTGTTGCCCTGGCTAAAATACTCCAAATCTTCTTTGAGTCATTCTTCTTTTTCTATTAAATCAAATCTGTCATCAAGTCTTTTCATTCAGAATGTGTCTTAACATTCACATTGTTTCCATCTCTATTTTAGACCTATTTCTGAATTTTGGCAGCTATCCCTCAGGAGATCTCCTTACCATTGGTTTCTGCTCGTTTCAATATATCTGCCCACTGACACTAAACAATGGCTCTGACATGCATGTATCACCGATGATTATACATATCCACATCTTTTCTTCATTTCCTGAACTTGGAAATCCCTTCTTTGTACCATTCAGTTACACAAATCTTATTTATCCTTCATGACCTTGTCAACGAAACTCTCAGCAACTATGTTTGGTCTGAATAAAACTTTCTCTCTGCCTCAAAATTTGTGCTTCTAGTCAGAACCACAGTTACGTAGTTAATTGTTTTCCTAATAATTTCATGTATGCAGTTATCCCTATATTTTAGTTCTAGGTCTTATATTTCATTTTAGTTACCACCTCACTAAGCATAAAGTTGATAGAAAAATATATATATATAGTAGGTGGACAAGCAACCTTTGTTTTTTTTCCAGGCATATCTCTGAACCATAAAGTTTAAAGACACATAGAAAATTCTTAATGTGTCTAACAACCCATTATACACCTATAGCATATAATTTGTTCAAAATTGTTTTGGCCTATTAATATTTTGCTTTATATTACATCTTGGGTTAGCTGGCATTAATGGCTGAATTCTGACTGAGAGTGACCTTTATAGGAAAATTATTCCCACAGTTCCTGATCTTGATTTGGGTCTTTAATATTTTTCTCTATAGCGTGGTTGTGAACCATGTTTCATTTAATTAAAATCCACTTTTAGATACAAAAGAAATCAACAATCTGAAGAAAAGTGAAATGTCACATTCTTCAACCCTTTCCCTAGAGTGCTCTGAATTTTTTCTTGAAGCATTTGCTGAAGGCATTTATAGGCCCTTTTCACCAGAAATAAAACCTAACACCAGCTGAGTCAGAATCAAGATTAGTTCAAATCTTGGACATGTTTTAATTTCAATGTTTTTCCATCTTAGCAGCATTATGAGAACATGTTTTAATTACCATATGTATCTAGGATGTATACTTTCCAAAGCATAGGGAGATGGAATGCCAAACTGCCACCAAATGGACAAAAGCCCAAGCAATTGGTAAGTATTGCTAAAGAATTTGTTTTATGAAAATTTTCTCCTTTTGCCAGGATTCTCTGAGGTTAGGGTACGTTTCCACTAAGTAACTAAACATTTAGAGGATTTGGTGAGCTAGACTGTGAGCTCCTTGAGGTCTGTGGCTCTCAGGCAGGCCCAGCCCTCTGTCTAATGAAGGGAAAGGGGGAGAATTTATGATGACTCTTCAGTACGTTGGACAGCTCCTGATGCCAGCCTGCCGTGGAAAAGCTTCATCAACAGATTGCTAATTTCCCTCCTTTCTCCCTGAATAGCATTATGCCTTCTGGCAAGAAGCAGTGTATTGCATCCATACACAAGATCTCACCTGTGGACATGCAAAGCTATCTAATGGGCTCCTGCTTTTTGCCCCACTGGGCTGTGACTGAGCAGGGAGACAGAGCTGCCCAAGTTGCTAATTGTCTCAGCCTGTAACTCTTGAATGATGAAAAAGATTAAAAGGGAAGGAAAACAGCTATTATATCTCTTTCTTGAAAAAACTTGCACTGTGAAAGGCTCATTAACATCATTAGTGTTCCATTAACCTCTAGCCAGACAAATAAACTGGAGGTAATTTCAGAGCACACACACACACACACACACACAGAGAGAGAGGGAGAGAGGAGAAAGAGAAAAAGGAATTTAAAAATCATCCAGGTCTAGGTGACATTTTCCAGCCACCTCGATTGAACATTTGGACAGATACCAGCAACTTTACTTACTTTAATGCCAGACTGGTATTGTAGTATAGCCAGAACCCTGACTGTTAGGACAGGCTGTAGGTAATAGCAAGTGGGGAGATTGATTGATTGGGACAAAATGAAATTCATTTTAACACAACAACACATGAAATCTTGCAAAGGAACACTGTGTGATACAATACAAGCTTAAAAAACATCTACCACAAAATTATGTTTCATTGTATGAACGAAAGGCTTTTTCATCTTGTAATGTTTCCCCATCACATTTTGTTTTATTCTAATCACACCTCCCTATCTGGCTCTCCTCCTTTTATCCCCACTCTCACATAGTCTGCTGCAAATCTGGAAGTTGAATGCAAACATTGCAAAGGCCGTTAATCTTTAGGTTTCCTGGGATAGAGTGCAATTTTTTACATGGAAACACATCTTAGAGTTTGTTCTTGACTCAATCTCAAAGTACAATGTAGATTTTGTTGACTGCATTTTCCCTTCTATAAACAAAAGATCTTTAAGTTTTCTTGAGAACTCTGTGTGAAAAACAATAGATGTGTAAAGTTTGATCAAAGCGGGATAAGTAGTAAAACTATAGTTTCACAGTTACCTGATAGAAGCCTAAACAAATACATAAGTTAAAATGTCTGTCTCAAAATAGAAATGTTCAGATCACTAGTAGAATAAAATAGTGTTGTAGTTTTTGTGTGTGTGTGTGTGTGTTTTTAAAGATTTTATTTCTTTATTTGACAGAGAGACACAGCGAGAGAGAGAGAGAGAGTGCGCACACAAGCAGGGGGAGTGGGAGAGGGAGAAGCAGGTTCCGGGAGCCCGATTTGGGGCTTGATACCAGGACCCTGGGACCATGACCTGAGCCGAAGGCAGACGCTTAACAACTGAGCCACCCAGGCACCCTAGTGTTGTAGTTTTGTTATTAATTTTAGATATAGCAATGATTTTCATTATGTCCTTATTTTTGTGTCCAAGTATGAAAAGTTCATGACAATAATTAAGATAATTTCACCAGGACACTTTCTCCAGTAGTCACTGACAGTCCTCTCTTCTAATCCCCAGAGAGGGGATGCTGGCTGTCTGCTGAGAACTTGATATGGCACCTGAGACTTTACTCCTGCTTCATAGTTATGGATCATAAACCTATCTCATTTAATGAGATTTCAAAGTTTCCATCATACCTTGGATATTCAAAATCAAAGTTGGCTTCGTCGTGGGGCATGTACTTCTCCATATAATGCATACTTAAGAGTCTTTCTCACGCTCTGAACAATTCACTTAGCTTTGATGGAATGGGTTAGCCTTTTTGATTATAACTCAAGGCCACTGCATCAGTAGTTACAAATTAAATCTTTTTCATTCCCATGCCAGATACATTTTCTCTTCTCACTTGAATCTAGGAAGTAAACTTTGAACTTATCTCTACCTTAGGAGACTCAGGGTAAGGTCAGATCCATGAACAGATAAGCTTTCTGAATTCTCCTCTGAAGCTATTAAGCCCTTCCTTTACCGTACAGCTGTTCACTTTCTCCTGCCCTAAAAATGGCTACTAATTATTAGGTGATTTGCAAGACATTAATGATATAAATATCATGGGTTCCCTCTAATTCTTCCCCATGACCCAATTCTGAGATGATCTCACTCCTTCTTTTTGCCTTCTTAGGTCCCATGGTCTTTCTTCTGTCCTGTTTCCCCTGGCCAGAAACAGATGTGCAGTTGCAAAAAGCATTTACATTAAAATATTTTTAGCTTCAGCAAATCAGGCCAGGAGGGCTGTTTTATGGGAATATATGGCTAGAAAACATCTTACTCACCAGATGAGGAAATGCATACAACTCAGTATATATTGATACAGTGAGATACTGTTTGGCACCAATAGAACAGCTAAATAAACCGTGTCCCAATGTTGAACGCTGACACAACCATAACATGTAGCTCTCCTGTATCTAATGACAATGTTGATTTCCCCTTGGAAATATAATATACTATATGACAGGATACTTTGGTATTGGTGCATACATAATTGAGCTTTATACCAAATACCAGCAACCAGATGAAACATTTACACAAAGCTGCTGGTATTTGAATGCCCAGCATCACTAAGGTAAAAATTTAATATTATATCCCAGTACTCTCTTTATATTCATGTTTTCATGAAATCTCTTTCCCAGGCTCAAACATCTGCTAGATACATGCTTCAAGACACTGCTGTTGCTAACTCATTTCCAGCATCTCAAGAGAACTTTAAGGCAGGTGTTTGAATGTGTAAGCATATAGTTCATTCCAGACATTGATTCCCTAATACGTTGTCATTTGGTACCATCTTGCTCTCTCCTGCTATTCCTTGAATAAACAAGAAATCGTCCTTAGTTCTGGTGATTTGATCATTCATCCAGACCCTTGCATCAAGACAGAAGTAGCAGATCATAGTCTACTAACAAGATAAAAACTTGAAAAGTGTTTCTGAGAAACTTGCATTTGTAGTAGCATTAACAATGCCATGTGTCACCTGTCATTCTAAGGGAAGCATTGCAAAGAGCTAACAAAGGATAGTGATTTGCAAAGGTTGCCTTCGGCTCTTTCAGGAAATTATCGTGAGTTGAAGACTTGAAAATAGTGCCTGAACATTTGCCCCTAGTTTTACAAATTTTTATTCTGGAATTTTCAGCATCTTAAACCTTGTCTGGTAAATGTAGCCTGTAAGCAAACAGACTTTAACCAAATGCATTCATTCTTGCATGGGTGCTTTCTGTTAACTGTTCTCTTGTAACTAGCCTTCTTGACTGGAAAAAAAAAAAAACACTTCTCCAATTAAAGAAACTTTTGATCTAAAAGCCTCAAAGGCAAAGTAATTAACAGCTATTCTCATATCACCCAGTGCAGGTAAGTAATTATAGCCACACCTATATTTTTTCAGAAACAGTTTATCCCAGATCCAGGGAAGTAGAATAATATTTAAACACACAAGGACTCCTGATTTCTAGCACTCAGATCACAACAAGCAGACATGAAGATCACCTGGCCAATGCAGACCCTGGACTTATTTATCCACTGTATTATTTTTTTAAAGATTTTTTATTTATTTATTTTGACAGAGAGAGAGGGAACTCAAGCAGGGGGAGTGGGAGAGGGAGAAGCCTTCCACTATATTCTTGACTTTAACTTAATTATGTATTTCCTGTAAGAGAAAAATTAAGATTTGTCTATTTTTTTAAGTGGATTGAATTGACTAAAGTTAATGCAGAGATAGCATTTTCATTATGAGTCCTTTTACCACCACATTCAAGAACTCTAAGGGTGGTTGTTAAGAAAGTTAAGTGCAGATTCCTAACCTTGGCATAAAAGACTCTAGTCGGTATTGGTCTGCCACTTTCCCTGGAAATAAGCCCTCTACTCCAATAAATCTGTATTTTTTTAGAGCTATTTTTAATGCATGTATACTACTTGCTTGCTACTGGCTTTTGAGATGGATGGAATTGTGTTTAAATTCAGGCCCATCATTTCCTGAGAATAATAATAATCTCATAGATCATTATGAAAATTAAATAAGATTCAAACCGTAAATTACTGAAGGTTGTGCTGGATGCATAACAGGTGATTAATAAATTATAGTCATTACAGTTACTATGCATTCATCAAAGATTTTGGTTGCAAGCTACAGAATCCAGTTAAACTAGCTTAGGAAAATAATGGGATATATTAGAAGAACACTGGATATCTCTGATAAGCAAAGTATGAGCTGGGAAAGTGTGCAGCCAAGCTTCAGATTCTTAACTGACATTAAGAATCCAAGTGTGGTTTCCAGAACTCATCTCTCCTCACCTTTGCTCTCTCACTTTCTCTTTCCTTTGCTCCTTCCTGTAAGTTAGACTTCTTTTTAAATTTTGTGTTGTAGACTCAACTCCTCTGCAGGGAAAGAGTAAGATTGACTACCATTCTCTGTGGTTCTCACTCCAAAAGTTTCAGGGAAGGTTTCTATTTTGTCCACCTTGTTGTAGATGTCTATCCCTCTACCATTTAACCACGGCTAGCAGGCAGAGTCACATAGTATAACATGGCATGACGATCATACAACT
This sequence comes from Mirounga leonina, assembly GCF_011800145.1. Lineage (NCBI taxonomy): Eukaryota > Metazoa > Chordata > Mammalia > Carnivora > Phocidae > Mirounga > Mirounga leonina. The sequence continues at coordinate 27,775,333 of NW_023270387.1, read as the reverse complement.
GTGTATCAGAGTTCCATCCCAGAGTGCAAAGAATTGTTGTCAGAAGAGAAATGCTAAGCATTATCCATTGTAATTATTTTAGAATCTGGGCCTATAAAGATAGCAATGAATCCCTATTCTCAAATTACTTAAAGTTGTGTATTCAGAGTTATGTTAGAGAAAGGCAAAATCATGAAAGTATAGACAAGGAGTGTCTAACTTGGGGGGATGGGGAGGCAGGGAGGGTCATGATTTATGTGGGAAGTGAGCTGAATGCTAAAAGACATGGTGTGTGCATGTATGTGCATACAGGTAAGCACACGCAACTGTGTAGGATGGAGTACTGTGAGTGAAGGTTCTCCAAGCAAAATGAGCATCACTTACAAAAGTACATAAACCTCAGTAAGATTTCTGTCTTTGGAAACTCCTGGGCAGTTTACTATGGTTGTTTATAGGGTCTGTTTGGCCTTGTGGACATGGAAGACTCTTAGCCAAGCACACCTTGAAGTGCCTGTTATGAGATGTGATGGGGTTAGATGATGGATTATAGGTGGTGGGCTCCATGCAAGGATTTAAATTAAGAAAATGATATAATCAGACTTACTTTTTAGAAAGATCATTTTGATAGTACAGAGAATATGTTGTGGAGAAGAGCAGGCAGAATAACCTTGGAGAATCTTATAACTTGCATAATACAATGATAATCTGAACTATGAAAAGCAGTTTGAGAGATAGTAACGAGGCAGAAATGATAAGGCCTGTGACCTATCAAACCTCAGGGAGAAGAAAGGAGATAGGTGTGGGTCATATATGCAAGGGTTGCACAGAATAGCAGATGGAAAGAAGGACCAGATTTAAGAGAGACAGATGTTGAGCTCCTATTTGGATATCTTGAGTCTGAGGGGTTTGTGCCTTCAACCCACCCACCACTTCTCTTTGCTTCCCTTGCTGTCCACAAAGCTCTCTCTCTCCGTTCTTCAGACCTCCATACAGGACAGGTACATACACTGCTTCCTCTGACTATGTAGGCTCTTCCCACTATTTCTCACCAACTTAAGTGCAACCTATCACTGAATTGCAATTCAGTATTTATTTTTTCTGTATAGTCTTCCTCGTTTCTCATCCTATGGTATTATGGCCCCAGGTATCTCTTCTTCACAAGATTATCATGGTTATAGTTTTACATTTTGCTGGAGAGAAAAATTACACCAGATATTTGTTAAAAATAGCAAAGAATACTTCATTCAAGATTATTGCATTGGGGGTCGGGACTATTAAAATAGGGGGGAGAGACTGAACACAGCTCTGAACAGAACGGGGGGGATTTGCAGCCAATAAGCAGATGGAAAATCACTAAGAGGAACATGGTTAAGGTATAAGGTTAGAGGAAGAAGAGGCACATTAGATATCAAGGTGGGGTATTCTTGACAAACTGGCTTAGCAGGCCAAGGACAGGGCCAGGGATGAAACCTAGTCAAGAAGACAGCACAGAGGAGACCAATAGAAATTTGGTCAAAGTGGGAGTTCGTGCCAATTTATATGGGTGGTTGTTTTGTAACTATTGTATCTTCCATTAGAATGTAAGCTCCATAAGAATAGAGATCCTGTCAACTTCTGCTCATCATTTTATTCCCAACCCTAGAACAGTTTCTGGTACTTGGCATGTACTCAATAAATATCTTTTTATTAAATCATGGAAAGTAGATATCAAATTTTGGGTCTCAGTCACAGCTTTATACATACTATTCCTTCTGCTTCAATCACCTCCCCCCACCCCGCCCCATGCAGTGTCTCTATTCAATCATAACATGCTGGGCTTTTTTTAGGGGTTGGTTGAAGTCCCTCCTTCTCAACAAAGCCTCCTCAGATAGCTTTAGTTCCAATTATGTCCTATTTCTCTGAACTTCAGTAAGTCTTCACTGTCTGTTTCATTTATCAAGCATTTAATCATATTCTTCCTCATTTCTTAATGAACTCAGCTACATGATTCCCACAACAACTAGATTATGTGCCCTTAGAGAGTCAGAAACTTGTCAGAAGTCTTTAGCTTTAACTTTAGCACAGAGAATGTTGCTATCACCTGGTAGTGCTCAGTCAGTATCTCCAAACAAGCGAGTGACTTCATTAATTAATACAACTAATGTTTAGCCTTAAAGAAGTTTATAATTAATAAGGAGAATGGGATAAATACTTACAATTTTTCTTACAAAAATAATATAACTTATCTGTCTAGGTGAGTAAAATTGCCTTCAAAGAAATCACCTTGGGAGATAATACCACTGTTGTTCAAATATATTCATTGCTCAGAATGTACTCAGAATTCCTTTTCTGGCATAACATATGCCTATTTGACATATTTCCAGATACTACATGTATATCTCTACTTGTCACATAGTAGCAATGATCACAACAAGGCAATTGGTCCTGTTCACTTACTATTATCAGAAAGAATGGCTCAAGATCAGCTGTTCATTTTTTTTTTTTTGGCATTTGTCCTTCAAAATTTAATTGGCTTACATCCAACAATTCTTGATAGTGGGTCAAATCATTCCATTACATTGTGATACATTTGGCAATCAGTGTACATCAGCAGGTTCACCCAGAAACTACATTACTTAATATCGGCCTTCCTATGGGAAATTTTGGAGATATTTTTATTGCTGTGATGGATGATTGATATCACTTGCTCTGAAAATTTTCTGGGATAAAATTATAGTCACTTGGCTTTGTATGTTAAACCATGGGGACTTGGACACCTAATATCCTTGTTTTGTAAAGGTTGCCAACCTTATCTTTCTCTCAAATGATGGTTAAGCATCTGGATCGTTCTTTCTGGGTTGGTAACATAGACTATCTAGTGTTTGGCAGAAACTCCTCTTGTGACCATTAAAGTTCAGTTGTGGAAAGAGTTATTTATCCTGGTTATGTAATTAATCCATCAGTCGAATTAAATTAAGACAACTGTATGTTTTAGCTTATTATCATATTATTTTTATTGTAATCCCCTTTGATATTATTACATGATTCACTGCAGGCCAAGAGCAGAAGAAACAGATGATGAAAGTTGTTATTTTCTTTTGAAGGGTGTTATGTAGGAAAGTTTCATTCACTATGAGCTCACTGTTGTCAAGTCACATGTATTCTCCTATTTCATGGGCATGGCACTCCATCCGTGGGCACTTGCATCTTCCCACTGGATGCAAGAGGACATTATCGCTTACAGCTAAAGTAACCAAAGAAGAGACCAAGGTGGATCTCACGCCCGAGTCTACATAACTTCGGAGTCTGTGTTCTTAAGAGTTGATGAAAAACCATGGAGTTTTCTGATAGGCTCAGTACTGGGGGAGACAAAAACTGTTTCTCCCGAGAAATGAGCTCACTTTTACTTTACCAACTACTTGCCTGCAGTAAGAGCGTGTTTCTCTTTTCCGAAGTTGATAGCACAGAGTCAAATTTGCCACCCGCTGTTCACATTTGTGTAAGACTTTAAAACAGATTTTTGTACTGACTTTCTGTGTACTTGTATTTTCTTTCTTACCCTTATCTTCTCTTCACACACATTTTTTCATATATTTATCTCATTACGCTATATAGTAGACACTTTTGCATACTGTCCCAAATCCAATGTGACAATTACAGTTCACATGTTTTACTCACCTATACGTTCTCCTAGCAATCTAGGAAGATAGGTGAGTTCTCATTTTACAGATGGGAATTCAGGTTCCTAGATTATAATCCCCATATGCAAAATTACCCAACTAGCAAGTATGGGAAAAAGCCTGTGACAAACCTGTCCTTACTCCTCAGCTTTGGGGTAGGAGGCAACATTTCCCCAACACTGTTCTCTGGTGAGCAGGGTCTGAGATGTAGTAATAGATGCTTATAAAAAATAATTTTCGAAAGGCCTGTGGTCAAATATGTTGGCCAAGATGTGTATAGCATCTCTTTCTCAGGGAATTGCAAACACTGAATGTTTTAAATTCTCTCTGAAACCCAGCAACAAATAAACCAGTCAGTAAATTTATAAACTACTGGGTCAAGCTGGTATTTTTAAAGTTCATTTGGTCCAGAACCTTTTCTTTCTTTTCATTTAAAATTTCTATTAACATCTTTCTTGGAATTGCTATTTTTTAAAATTTTTTTATTGTTATGTTAATCACCATACATTATGTCATTAGTTTTTCAGTCAAATGCTCTACCACTGAGCTATACCCCCCACATCATTAGTTTTTGATGTAGTGTTCCATGATTCATTGTTTGCCTATAACACCCAGTGCTCCATTCAATACATGCCCTCTTTAATACCCATCACCAGGCTAACCCATCCTGCCACTCCCCTCCCCTCTAGAACCCTCAGTTTGTTTTTCAGAGTCCATCATCTCTCATGGTTCATCTCCCCCTCCGGTTTCCCCCCCTTCATTCTTCCCCTCCTGCTATCTTCTTTTTTTTTTTTTTCTTAACATATATTGCATTATTTGTTTCAGAGGTACAGATCTGTGATTCAACAGTCTTGCACAATTCACAGCGCTCACCACAGCACATACCCTCCCCAATGACTACCACCCAGCCACCCCATCGCTCCCATCCTACCCCCCACTCCAGCAACCCTTAGTTTGTTTCCTGAGATTAAGAATTCTTCATATTAGTGAGGTCATATGATACATGTCTTTCTCTGATTGACTTATTTCGCTCAGCATAGCACCCACCAGTTCCATCCACGTCGCTGCAAATGGCAAGATCTCATTCCTTTTGATGGCTGCATAATAGGGAATTGCTATTTTTAAAACACAGCTTAGAAAATGTTGGTAAATGGAATAAAAATGTCGAAGCAGAAATATAAGCAGCAACTAGATGTTAGGCTGAGCTCTCTGCTAATCAGCAGTGTGACCTTCATTCAGTCACTTAACCTCTTTAGGTCATAAGATCATCCTGTGTTAAATTATAGGTTTGACTAGATGCACTCAAATGCACCTCTCAGTGCTAACATTTTTGATGCCTGACTCTAAGTGCAATCTCATTTGAGGCAGGTTCAAGTGTATACTTAGGTTTGAGGGTTGAATGTAGCATCCAGAAGTGCTTTGATTCAGGAATAAGCTCAAAAACAGTAAAGTTCTAGTTCATCAAGATATATTAAGGTGGCACTTCAAAGACACAAAGGAAGAATATCATGGCCCAATTATGGGGACAGGAATGGGGAGCAGGGAAGAAGGATCACAAGGAGCAGCATAGAATCTTCCCTTTCCCAAAGGAAAAGGCAAGCACAGGAACTTTGGCAGAATTTTCAGCTGCAAGAAGGAGATGGAGTAAAGAGGAGGATATTTATCAGACAATAAATTGACTTTTTTATTGCAAACTGGAAATTGAACTTATCTGCATTTCTTCTGTTTATAATATTCTCCAAGTTGTAGGAAGCTCAGAGGAAAAAAAAAGAATACATAAAAAAATTGATGTCCCTTGCAAAGTTTAAAAAGAAAAATCACATCACATTTTATGTTAGGCGTTTAAAATGGGGAAAAAATAATTACACCTCGAATTGAGAACATTGTTTGACTGTAATATCTCTTTTCAAGTAGATTCTACTAATTCCAGATTTAGAAAATGAAAATGTGTTCATAGAAACTATCAGAGCAAGGCAGATGGAATAAGGTATTTGAAAAATCTTAAAGCTGTACTTGAATTATCACCTTTGGATCTGCATATTTGAAATATATTATTAAAAGCCTTTCTCTAGTACTATTTTATACCATCTTCTGAAATGTACAGAGGGGAGATCATTAGCTGTCCTCTATCTTCTCTGAGGCCTGAACAAAAGGAGGAGAGGTCTTAACAGCAGCAGGAAGGAGCAAAGTTAGATATTAGATGAACCGACAGGTTAATTAAATAATGCAACTAGATAAACATATGTATGCTCTAGATTGCCTTCTATTTCTATAATTCATTTTCAGTTTGGGTTTGCAAAAGGACCCAGAGAGTCTCTTTTTATTCTTCTACTTCCTTCCCAACCTGGAATACCGATTTAGGTCTTTGCCCAAATACCAACAATTCTTTGAGGTGCCCACAGATCCTGCCTTTTTTTTTTTTTTTTGATAGAGGTGGTTCTTTATTTCCTGTAACACTCTATTATGTATTGCTCTTTATTTTACTCATCAATAACATAAGCTTTGGTACTTTATTAAAGGAGTATGTAAATGGTGTTACATAGGCTTCAGCACTGACTTATTAGTTAATTGCTACGTATGGCTTGTCTTGCCAAATGTACTGAACGTTCTTTCAAATCAATCCAGTAAAGAGTGTCTGCTCTTTGTGCTGGGTACCAATGGGATCTTAAAGATAATAAAAAAGCTGTCCCAGATCTCCAGGGGCTTATTGTCACCTGGGGAGTGGCATACATGTAGCTGATTAGAACACCCACCGAGAAGCCTGGAGCATAGGTGGAGAAGGCATTTTCTGGGAGGTAATGAGGGGAAACTTCAGGCAGGCAGATTAATCCTACTATGCAACACAATGTCTGGCACAAACTAGGTACTCAGGATATACATTTGGTTGCATGAATGAATGAAGAGATGAATGTATCATGATAGACAAAGACATCAGGGAAGTGAAATTTAAAAGGAAGGACAAACATGAACATTAAATAACAAAGAGTTCATTTGACTGGGTTTTCACATGAAGGGAAGGTAAAGGAGATAAACTTGGAAACGTAGGTAGGAACAAGACATTTGAGTGCTTAAATGACACCATATGTGGTTTCTTCTTCATTCTGTAGGTAATGAAAAGAAAGGTGGACTTTGAGCAGAGGACTGATCTATATGTAAAAGTACTGATTATATATATATATATATATCTTATTATTTATATATGTATATCTTGAACTTACCTGCTTTTATATCATGATTCGTATAATAAACGCATAATGCATGGTAGGTGCTCACTAATTCCTGAATTACTGTTTTGAGTTCTAATAAAAAACATAGCAAGATTTTAAATAGAAAATGCGGGAGTCACATCTATAAAAAAACACTGATCTAGGAGACGATCTCACACTCACTGTAGAGGAGGCTATGGAAGCCCAGTGAGGCTCAGCAAGAGCTGGGATCAGACCCAGGTCTCCTACCTCCAGGCCCAGCACCAACCTCCCACTGCCTTAGGCTCCGGAAGGTGAGCTACCCATACCCACAGAGGCTTCTGAGCAGAGCCTAATCTCCTTCGATTTCATTTGAAAGGATGGAATGCTTCAAGTTTCAAACTTAGCCACCCTTGACAGGTACCCGGGTGAATATTTGCCTCCCAGGTATGAAGTTCTCTGTGTCTAAACTGCATCTTGCTGCTAAAGCTTAAGACCAATTTATGAAAAACTAAAACTTGAATTTGAAAACTGACCTTCATCATATTTTAATTTCACATCTTAAAACATTGATGGTTAAGAGTAAGAGTCAAGCAGTGTTTATCGAGTGCATCGTGTGTGCCAGGGTCCGTGGGGTGGGCTGGAGTGGAGCCTTCCAGGTGTGAATCCTGGTTATGCCACTTACTAGTTGTTCTTACATTAGCTGTTGCCCTCCATTAGTCACTTTCCTTGTCTATAAAATGAGAATAATAAAACTGACTTTCCAGGTCTCTTCTGTGGTTAGATGCAGTATAGAATTTGGTCTTTGCTAGCCAGTTAAAAATAGCCAAGACAGGTCTCCACTATCAAAGAATTTGCCTCTAGTTAGGGAGACAAGGCTGGAGCATGCAAAAAGTTAATTAGTAACCAAAGATTAACATAACAGTTCCGGACAACAATAGGAAAGATGTCACAAGGCTGTATAAGATTAATTGCCAAATGAATTCTTTACACAATAAGAATCCAAAGAAAGAGTGAATCATTTAAGATTAGGAAGTCTACCAATTTCATCAACCCCTCCTTCAATACTTTTCCATGGGGGGTGGAGAGGGGAGTGTTCCTGCACCCAAAGTGAACAGCCCTGGATGCTCAGAGCCCATGTGGGACTCTTGACCTGGTCTTCCCCTGAGTTGGGTACCTGATCTCATCTCCCCTAATAACAAAGCCATGTTCATGCTAATATTCCCTAGGGTACCTAGAACATAAGATATTCCATTAAAATGCATTACCAGGTCTTTTTTGGTTGCAAGTGGCAAAAATGCAAGTAACTCAGTCCAGCTTTTTTAAATGTGGATTTATTGGCTCAGTGGCTAACAAAATAGAGGGAGCAATTCCTGGCTCCAGGCACGCCTGGATCCGTGGTGCCAGGTGTCCTCAACAGGACCCTGCCTCTCTTAGTCCCTTTGATCTGCTGGGGGAGGGAGTGGTTCCCCCCTCAGGCAAGCTCTCTCCACAAAGCAGAGGGCACCTCATCCCCATATCCTAACAACTGCTAACCACAGAGAAAAGAGCACCAGCCATTTCTCCATACTCAGGACCAGACCCTTCTAGGTGTGGCTGGGTGCATGGGAACATGTAAATGACCATTCCTTCAGAATCACGGAGACGGGTGTTCCCCAAAGGAAAAGATTCAGGGCTGACAAAATAGTGGTATGTGGCTCATTCATGGTAAATTCTAAGCTTGTTCGTATTTTCCATATCATTAGAGGTAGAAGAAAAGTTACAAAGTCATGCCTTGATGAGTGTGCCTACCAATTCATTAGTGTGTGGAGTGCGTATGAGTGAGTGAGAGGATGTGCAAGTGTGTGTAGCAGGCAGGGAGGGCCGATGAGGAGCACCAGCATTGGTGCTCAGCTTTTCCCCTCACACGAGACTCACCTCAGGCTCCAAGTCCTTCTGATGGGGAAAAGATACCATAAACCCATTGCCATGTTCCTCTATTATTTCTCGAACCCCCCACCATGTTGCAAAGAAATGCCAGGCTTGAATTTTCCCAGGACTACGAGAAGTCTCTATGGATTCCCATGTGTCCATTAGGCCACAGCCCTGGCTAGTTGAACTCGGGGGCTGAGGTGGGGGGTAGGGCTCAGTGGAACAGAGCCCCTGGCTGCAGCAGGAGAGCTGTGGGCAGAGCAGGCTGCACCCACTCTGCGGCCCTGTGCTAATGCTCAGCCCTTGGGCTCCTGCTTGATTGACTCACTGGTGCCTGTCCAGGCCATGCTGTCGTTAAATTCCTTGGCCACGGTCCTGTTTTGCTTTTGGCTAGGGCCCTTGTTTTTTAAAATGGATGCCTGGTCTATAATGAGCTGCACAGCTCAAGGCAGGTTTAAAGACTTTCCAGGTTAGTGGGCCAGAACGAGGTACAGAGGTGAGGCACTGAGTGCAGAAAGGGTGGGGGCCCATAGAGCTGCAGTGGGCCCCAGACACAGCCGGTGCATGGGTTTCAGTGCCAGAGTGACGGGCTGCTGGGAGGATCTGTCACCCAGAGGGGGTCTTGCAGGTGTAAGACAGCCCCCCTGCTCTCACACGCCTGGCTGGAGATGCAGTAACTAGTGCTATGGCTGAGGGAAGGTGAGCTCTTCAGCTGCACTGACGACCTAGGGTAGGAGGGGAGGTCCTCCAGACTGGGGAAGACCCAGCAGGAAGCTTCAAGGGGTGGGCACCTTGAAATGCTTTCCAAGGAAAGGAGCTGGAACAGAAGAAGGGAAGGCTTTCTAGGCGGTGCTGCATCACAGACTCCTTCTGAGGGCACGTATTACTTCTCTCAGACCCCACAGAGCAAAGAGCCAGCTTGCTGGCTGCTTCTAGGACTCCCTGGTACCCTGCCCTCCTGTTTTGGAAGAACTTTTTGCTTTCTGCGGTCTAAAGCAGTGCAGAAAACTCCAGGCAGAGTTTATTTAGATGCAGGGCTCCCTCTAGGGGCTGCCTTGGGAACTGAAGCACTAAGCAGAGGGCAGGCTTGTTGCTCTCCTGGGCTTGTCCAGGAAGCCCTGTGCTAGGCGCTAGGCATGCCGGGACCAACCAGACATAACCCTGGATTTCAAGGAACTCTCAGCAGAGGAATGAGCTCCAATAAACAATTGGGCACAGTATGATAGGAGTAAAATGGAAGCATGTGTTCATACTCTGGAGGAAAGAGCCAAAACTCCTTAGGGATCCCAAGGGATGCTTCCCAGGGGATGTAGTACTCTAGGTGGGGTTGAAAGATGGAAAGACTTTTGCTTGACAGAGAAGAACATTCCAGCCATAGAGAATGGCCTCTGCCAAGGCACAGAAGACAGCCTGAAGCTGAAGAGAGGTGGGCTCAGTTGGATGGTAGGGAGTGTGCAGAAGGACTCAGACCTGAGCGGGGTGTAAGAGATAGTCCAGGACTTTACACACTACGCTAATGGCTGGGTACCAGATTCTTCCTTAAGCCTCAGTTTCTCTTCCTAAGAATGAGATTCTTGACTGGGTAATAAGCACACTTGAATTATGCTTCAAAACCTGGACTGTCCAAATTTCTCAGCTTCCCTTTGAGGGTGAGGGGATTCCTAGAGAGGCCCCACAGCAGGAATCCACCATGGAGCCCCACTGTGGGACCCCACAGCAAGAACACACAGCAGGATCCTACAGCAGGAATCCACCACAGAGCCCCATAGCAGGACCCCATAGCAGGGACACACAGCAAGACTCCACAGTGGAACCCCATAGCAGGGGTCACAGTATGACCCTGCAGCAGGAACCCAAAACAGGGTCCCACAGCAAGATCCCACAGCAAGGACCCACAGCAGGATCCCACAGCAAGGACCCACAGCAGGATCCCACAGTGGGATCCCACACCAGAGCCTCACAGCAGGATCCCACAGCACAGATGCATTGTATAAGTTATTGGTCCTTTCACGTCTACCTGGGAGATTCTGACAGAGGCTACCATCTGTCACCTCAAGAAGAGGTAAATGTACACCAACCCCACACATCAAAGTCAAGAGATGGGCTGTGAACATCCAGTACATTACTGTGTGTCAGAACACTTCATTCCCTCATCCCCTCCCTCACTCATGAGCTCAGGCGACTGTACCTCACAGAATAGGTCAGTCGGGTATGAGAGTACAAAGGCAATGGGACTCAGGTGCTCAGTCACAGAACCTGCAATCTTGTGGGAGTTATTCACTGTCATGAATAAGCAGGATGCAGTGTCCAGTGAGATGTCCTCCACAGTGTGAGGACATCCTTGAGGAAAAGGGAAGAAGAACTCTTCACAGAACGCCAGGAGGGCGGTCGGAGAAAAGCTTTCATCAAAGAAAAGTTCAGCGGGTAGGCTTGGTCTTTGCAGACAGAAGCACTGACTTCTAACTTCATGCACCCCGGATGGTCTCTCCCCCACCACCAGTGGTGACAGAAGGGCCTGTAGCCCCGACATTGTGAGCACAGCCTGGGGGATGCTGTGGGAAGGTCCTAAAATGGATAGCCACATCGACTGTCTGGACTTCGATCCCTCTGAGTCTGTTCAGCCTCCTAGAACACCTGGTGGCTTAAACAAGGCGTTTATTTCTCACAGGTCTGGAGGCTGGGAAGCTTCACGACGGAGATGCCAGCATGGTCTGGGGCTAGCGAGAGTTCTCTTCCCACCTACTCACTGTGTCCTCATCTCAGCTGAGTTACCTCCCGGAGGCCCCATCTCCAAATGCCATTGCATTAGCATGTGATGAATTTGGGAAGGACACAAACATTCAGTGGTCCTTTCCGATTCTAAACCTTCTGATTTATGCTTTTTAATAAACCTTTGCAAATCGTTCCCTCCAAAAGCTAGGTGGGGTCTCATGCTTATGCCCCTCTCTGCACCCACACTCTCTCCCACTCCCTCCACCTCCACTGTGAGGTCCATGAACAAGTCTTGTTCTGTGCTGAAACCCCACCTACTGGGCCAGCATCTGGCACACAGTAGAAGCCCTGAATGAGTGGGTAATGAATAGACAAATATGTCTTCAAAGGTTTTCAAAGGATAGAAGCAGTGAACACACCCAGGTCCCTCAAAACAACATGAGCTTTTCTCCATCTCAAGGCACTCAGTGGCTCTTCCCAGTGAAAAGACATGAGCCCAGTGGGGGACCAGGTACTTGGCCGGCTTCCGGGCAGGGAGGAGTTTGCTTAACGAGATCCATGAATATGGAACCCCAGGCTTGGGGGTGTCCTCCCAGCCAAACCCCAGTCTCAGGCAGGGTTACAGCTAAAATCTTCCACAGAAGAGAGGAGAGCCTGTTTTAGGGAAAGCCGTTTCCATAAGAAAATGAAAGTGACTCCTGGGTCCCCTGCGCACATAGATTTCATCTTCCCTCCTGGTCCACACAGCAGCTGCAGTGGCCTTCCTTGGGGCCTTAGAAATGAGGGGTCTCAGGCCCCATCCAGACCTACTGAAGCAGAGCCCGCATTTCGACAAGGCTGCCAGGTGGGCAATCAGTGTGCATCGGGCCTGAGAGTCACTGCCTGACAGTCCCATTTTGTGGACTCACGGTCAGTTCTGCTGTCTGGCTGTCTGCGTGTCTGGCTGGGATGCTGGATGCTGTAGTTCTTGGTGTGGGTGGGTGGGGACCCTCTTCACAGCCCATAATGAGTTTTCCTCTCGTGGCATTCCTCAGCTCACACTCACCTGCACCTGGGCTCTGACACCTCTTTAAGATGCTTGCCTTGGGTGCCTGGGTGGCTCAGTTGGTTAAGCGACTGCCTTCGGCTCAGGTCATGATCCTGGAGTCCCTGGATCGAGTCCCGCATCGGGCTCCCTGCTCGGCAGGGAGTCTGCTTCTCCCTCTGGCCTTCCCCCTTCTCATGTGCTCTCTCTCATTCTCTCTCTCTCAAATAAATAAATAAAATCTTTAAAAAAAAAAAAAAGATGCTTACCTTCATGTTGAACTAATTCTGTGAAACTCTTTTGCTAACATGGTTGAAGTTCAAAGGCATTCCCAATGAGCTGCTTCATTAAGAGGGAAGAGCAGAGCCTCGTTTCCTGTCCTGTAGGAGAGGCATCCCAGCACACCTCCAACATCTTGGAGGAGCAGAATCAGACTGCTGCAGGCAGGAGAAGTTCAGGAGGCAAGAGGTGGAGGGAATCTTGGAAAGCTTGCCATTGCTTCCAAACGGAGGGTGGTTAGGGAACTGATGAGCTCACTCATCACCTGGGCTGGGGGCTGAGTGGGAGCCAAGCCTGGCCAGTCCCTGGCCTCCCACAGTTCCCGTGGCACGTGGCCACCCCTGTCTGTGCTCTTTGCAGACTTTCCGTTTTCTCTTCACCCGAGGACAAGTTTAGAGCACTTCAGGTACATTGTTTACTTTCTCCCTTTTCATAAAGGGGATTTAAATTTATTTTAAAACAAATCAGACTGGAGATCACAAGTTGTTTCCACTAAGACCAAGAACAAATTAATGGTTAGAAATAATGGTGAATATCATGTACCCCAGCTGCCCATCAAAAATGTGGGCCCTCTCCACAGCACTCCTGCATCATCCATGTCTGGCCTTGAACACTTCCCAGAGAAAGGAAAATTATTCTGGAATAAGATAACCCCATTATGAGCTCCAATGAATCATATGGTTGGTTACTTTTTCCTTCCGTTGAGCTGAAGTGTGTCTCCCTTGACTTACACTAGCACAGATGTGTCCCAAAACTGTCGGCAATGTCATGTTTAATATTCTTGCCAACAACCCCAGTGTTCATCGTGAAGCAGGGCCAGGAGAGCAACTGAGGCAGAGGGGGAGGCAAGATAAGAACTGAGGGTGGCCAGACAGAATCCTGGAGTGGGGATGAGCCAGGATAACAAGAGGAAGAACAAGCATGGCATATCTGCAGGGATGTAAGGAGACCAATCCACCCAGTTCAGAGGTTTTTCTGGCTCAGGACTTCTCTTAAATCTGTCATTCACAGCCCTGTAATAAGTGTGCATTTGTCAGGCAGCGAAAGAATAGCATAGAATAAAGGATGTATCTGCAAATGTGGTGGCGAGGTCATCCTCCAATATGAGAGATTTCTGGTTTCATAGCTTAAGTTTGGAGTGACAGCCAGGACTATGAAAATCCACTGGCAGGCAGCGCCCTCTTGTGTCCTACTGGAGTCAATACAGGAAGTGACACTGCGCTAAGGAAAAGAGCTTAATGAATGCCAGAATCTTGGACTGGGGGGTGATTTCAGGGGTTGTGTACTTCCTTCACCGCACAGAAAAGGAACAAGGGGCCTGGACAGGAGAAGTGGAGAAGCACGGGTAGAATGGAGGTCTCTAAACTTCCAAATCCTGTTGCCTTTCATTTTATTGCTTTTCTTTTTCACTCAGGCGCAGACCAATGAATCCTACTTCTTCCATTCTGGTAGGTCATCACTGGGTCTTGCACAAGGACCCTCTCATTCCTCACCCCTTCTTTTATTTCCTCTGATCCTCATCCTCCACTCCAATCACTGCACACAGGCAATGTTGCTCCTGTTTGCACATCTAGTGTAAAAATGTAGGTAGACATTCAGCTGTTGGCAATTAGGTAAGTGATGCTGTTTGGTATCTTGTTCCCATGTTTGCCACCTAGCATCATGTTGTTGCCCTGTGTGTTCTGAGTTCATTGCTTCTGATCGCTGTTCTGTGCTATGTACGTGCACAGCCTCCTGCCCCTTGGCCACCCAGTTGACGTGCGCCATGAATGTCTCTAGCTCCCCTCCACTGCACCAGCATGTCGGTGGGCATCCTCCCAGATGCACCCTTAAGGACATGCATATCAGGAACTGATCTGTGCCCAGAAGTGAAATTTCTGGGTTACAGAATATCATTTATTTAATCTAAGTGCTTCTGGATCTCTCTTCAGAATAACCGGTTCCATAAGGTTTCTGATATTTCCTGCTTCCCCTACAACACTTGACATTATCCAGCTTTCCGATCTTTGCCAGTCAATTATGGGTAAAGTGATTTTATTCCCTTTGCTCATCATTTTAATCTCTATTTATCTGATCACCAATGAGCTGAAGATCGCTTCCTATAGTGATAGCCATGTGAATTTCATCTTTAAATTGTTCATCATATCTTTTGCCTATCTTCCTTTATAATTTTATTCTTTTTTTAATGATTTGAAGAATTTCTTTGTAGAAACAAGGTACTAATTCCCTGGATTTTTTTAATATCTTCTCCTAATAAGTCAACTATTTTTAAAATATTTCCTTCATTAACCAGAAATCCTCAATTCTGACACACTTGGAGTCATCAGTTTTCCTTGTGCTCTTTGCTTTTGAAGTTATTTATAGAAATTCGGAAAACTCTTCCTCAGTTCTAGTTCACAAAGACAAGCTCCAACATTTCCCTCTATTGATTATATAATTTCACTTCACATTTCAGTTTTTAAATCAAACAGAATCCAGCCTTGCAAGTGACATTAGGGAGGGAGCTTGCTTATTTCCCTCTCGATTTCAGACAGCTTTCTACTTCTCCTCACTTCCACGAGCTATCACATCAAGTCCGCAAGGAAACCACAGGCAGATCTGTAAGGCTTGGACCCAATTCCATGTGCTCCACTCCCCAAGTCGAGGAGGGATTCTCAGAAGCTTTTCCTCAGGATGGGCAGAACCCGGGATCTCTCTGAAATACCCCTAGGCATTCCCAGCCTTCCAGCTATCCAAACAGGGGTGGGTCCTTAAAGGCTCTCCTTGCTATATGAGAAGCTCAGAAGTTGACTTTGTCTGATTTTTCTCAGTGTCACACTAGGGAACCTAGGACTCAGGCAGAAGCCTGTGCCCAGAAGCCAGTGATTTTGTCTGTTGCAGGGTTCTCTCAAGGAAAAGGTACCAGCCACCTACTGTAGGTAGGTTCATAGGGAAGAGCAAAATAAGCCATGTGTCCCCTCCCCCCCGCCCCGTTGTCCCATGGCGACTGTCACTATTGGACAGTATTTCCCCACACTATCTTTTAAATGGTGTGTCACTAGTAGTCATTCAGAGTTGACACAAGAATTGAAATCTATTTTGTTTGGGTTTCACCTGCTTGAAGGAGGAGGCCTGGGTGAAACTCGTGTATCATAATGTAAAGGATTATGAAGTGGGAGGCAGGAGATACAGTTTCCATCCAGCTCTGTCACCAACCTGAGCACTGACTTCGAGTCACTTAGTTCTTCTGAGCCTCAATATTTTCATGATGACGACCATGATGATGATGGTGGAGGGACCTTGCATTCACACGTTCTTTCACAAGGATGAGCCAGGGAAGGTGACAGCTTTGGAGGGCTACAGCACAGAGAAATGCAGAGATCCAGTGATTTGTCCCAGAAATGACCCTCTCCTCGAAAACCTGAGCATTAAAATGGAAACAGTTTTGGAATAGGGGGCTGGGGCAAATTATTTGGAAGAGTAAATGCAGAATTAGAGAAAAGTAGCCAATTTGTTCACCAAAGATATACATGTTTTGACTTGAAATGATATCTACAAAATATTAAATAAATAAAGCATAAAATGCTATAGTATTCCACTCTCATCTATATAAAAAAACAAGAAAGGTGCACAGATTATATATACATCTTTAGATGCAAAGAATAAATTATGGGAAGAATGCACAGAATTTTTCTGAAATTCTAAAAAGTAGTAATATGAGTATAGACAGGAGAGGCAGAGATTTTGGATTTTACATTAGATTTTTTATATTTTTCAAGGTATTTCAATGAATATGCATTAGGTTGATAATTCAGAGAACAAAAGAAGCTACAGGATGGTTGGGGTTTTGGAGGTAGATTCGATTGCTGTTAGCTCCTTCCAGTTCCCACACAGATTTATACGTCCTGGAAGAATCCAGGCCTTGAGAGGGCCCCACTCTCCTAGGCCTTATCTCCTGCTTTCTGTTGCTCCCCAAGGTCAAGAGTGCCTCCCCCGTGAGGCAATGGGAGTCTTCAGCGTCCTGGACTTGCCCTAAAGAATCTCCTCCTCCCGATTAAGTGGTCAGAATCTCCAGAGAAAACAGGTTATGTTTTATCTTGACCAAGCCTTTTAGGGCCTCAGGTGTTAAGAGTCAACACTGCCAACAAAGCAGTCTGTGTAGTAAGTGAGGGTGTCCAGCTTTGGAGCAGAACAGCCTGCAGCAAATAGCAGCAGACCCAGGCCTTCCATGCAACCTTCACACCCCCACAGGATTCAACAATATCCCACAGTTTTCTCTGAACACCCAGCACCTTTTAGAAGTGTTATCCATTCTTTACAGAGGCATAGAAAGAATGAGGGGATTCACCTGTTACACAGCCTTGCCCACTTCTGTGTTTCTGTTTAGGAGAAGCTCTGAGACCCAATGAACCTGTTCTCAGGCCCAGTCTTTGGAGGAAGTTGGCTTCTCTACGACCTGGTAATAAAAGTTTGATGAGCATATAGCAGATTGCCAAACCAATCCTGACAATGTCATAGAAATATTAATCCTATAGTCACCTCTGATATCTGTCAGTGTCAACATTTTGCATCCTCATGGCTACTTTAAGAAAGAGAGAGAGAGAAAGAGAAGGATGCTTTGCTGCATTCCTCTGTTCTGTCTGACAAAATGTTTCTGAGGCTGACAGGAAGGAGCAGGGGAAGTTGGGAGGTTCACATTTCTGCTTTTCTCCTCTCTCTTTTGATCCTCTTGTCCTGAAGTATTTGCCATAGACACCATTTGGCTGTGAGCTGAAAATGCCTGTAAGAAGGTGTGGTGCTGATGCGTAGGAATGAGGCGGTTCTGTGTATGATTTTGAACTCAGTCCTTCACTGTTGATAATTTTGAAAGACAACTAAAAGATACAGTTCCAATGGCTCTCTTTCCAACTGTATCAGCATTTAAAGCACTTAGAAGCTTGGGTTGCAAAGAGATTGGACAATGATGAATAATCATGGATACAGCCAGATTTTCTGTTACTCGTATTTTTCTGAGAGTAAATAAACAAATTAGAACATGAGCGTGTTCTATCACTCACCCTCTGCACGGCAGTGTAATCTGGCTAGTTTTCACAGAGATCTTGGGCTCAAGAGTCCCACTCAGTGTTGGTTATTGTTTACTGTCCCCAGCTCTCAGCTTCCTGCTCCTGAGAGCTTTAGTAAAGGGTTTCTAAAGTTAGGTGGCAAAGTTTGCTTGTGACCCCCTCAGTCTAAGGGCTTCCATTTTCTTCTCCACCTAAAAGGGAGGTGGAGCACGCAGTAACGTATTATAATGAACTAATACCAGAAATATGGTTAAGTAGAGTTTCTAGAACTCTGAGCCTCCCTCTTGCCAGAGTAGAGACGGGGGTCACCATTGTACTAGCATCAGAAGAAGAAGATGTCTGAATCAGAAAGGAATTCAGAGGTCTTGTAGTCTAGCTCAAATATGATGCACAAAACCCTCATATGACATCTCGGGCCAGATGTCAGGAAGCCACGTAGATCTGTTACTTGGTGGTCTTAGAAAAATGAAAGATTATCATTTGAAATGAGTTCTAGAAAGATATAGATGTTTCAAGTGGATTTGCATATTGAGAGAAAGAATGTGGATTGACTTATTCTGTAGGGCCCCGAGGGCTCTGTAAAGATTGAATAAGCTATCTCAGCAAATAATGAATGAGATTCCCATTACTGGAGTCATTCATGTAGAGAATAGTTGGCATGGGATGGAGGATAGATTAATATTTAAGAATATACGTTTTGGAATAAGTCAAACCAGTTTTGAATTCTGGCTGTGCTAGGCACCATCTGTGTGACCTTGGACCACATCCTAAGCCTGTTTCTTTATTCACAGAGCAGGTATGGTTATTCGTTGCTCTTCTTTTAAGGGATTTTGTGAGGTTTCAGCGAAATACCATATATATAGTACATAGCATTGTACTTGGGTCAATAAATGGTAACTTTTTGTTGCTATTGTTTGTAAATGGTTGGCAAAAGCATTGTTGGGGGTTAAGCTGTCAAGACCAGAAGATATTTCACTTTCCTCCCAATCCTATGACTTCATGCTCACTAGCTGTTTATTGAGAACTTGCTGTGTGGCAGGCACCAAGA
Organism: Mirounga leonina; assembly: GCF_011800145.1. NCBI lineage: Eukaryota > Metazoa > Chordata > Mammalia > Carnivora > Phocidae > Mirounga > Mirounga leonina. The sequence continues at coordinate 27,756,494 of NW_023270387.1, read as the reverse complement.
GATGCATGCTGAGTGCACAGGGTCAATGAAGTTGACATAGTCCTCGCCCTCATGGAGCATGCAGTCTAGAGTCTGTGATGGCTTGTGTGTGTGGCAGAAGAAATACCAACTTCAGTTCTGGGGGCAGTGATTTGACGGGCTGAGAACTCCCCGGATCACATGCATCTCCTGCGAGGTCTTGGGTTCCCCTTGTTAGAATCTTGCTAATAAAGTCATTTGGCATTGCTTCTCTTTGGCCCCAGAGGTCTATGGAAACATACTGTATCTGACGCCTGCTGTGACCCAGATCACGTTCTTTCTCTCCACCTTTTATTGCAGCCAATGCTGCAATGAGAAGCTCCCACAGATGTAAATGAAAAGCACTTACTTCAGCTGCACCTTGCCTTTCTGCCCCAGGGCATGGTTGGGCCTAAGGGAACCTTCTAGGCACCCAGACATTAGCGTGACTGTGAGTGAGTTAATAAGCCCCTGAGCAACCCAGAACAAATGAGGAAGTGGAGGGGAGGATGTGCTCTTCCCTCTCCAACCCTCAGGCAGGTAATCCTGAGGTGCTTTGACAGGGCTTTTTAGAAGAACTCTGCAGGATTGAACCTCACCAGAACCTCAGTTTAGATTTAGAGACTAAGTCAAAATCTCTCTTTTGTATCAGCTTTTTCTCCTTCTGAGTTTCGCCCTTCCCAGTCGCCGACACCTGTCCCCGGGGATCACTTCCACAAACCATCTGTCTTCGCACAAACCCTCATCTCTGCCTCTGCGCTCTGGCATCAGGGAAGTCTGGATTCCAACACTCAGTCAAGGTCCCTACTAAATCTCTGTAACTCACCCTCTGGGGTGCCAGGCTGGCTCAGTTGGAAGAGCCTGTTACTGTCGATCTTGGGGTCATGAGTTTGAACCCCATGTTGGATGTAGAGATTACTAAGAAACAAAAAGAAATAAAGAAACTCTTGTACTTAGAACCCAAATGTTTTTTGAGGGAGAGGATGTGTCGGTAATGCATCCCAGGCCCACTATGGAGATTCGTCTGATTATTCCAGGCACACTGCTGTGTCTCCTCTTCAGACCAGCATTATACCAGGGAGTTCGCTCACTCCCTTAGCACTTAATTCTTCTCTAGTGAATTATGCTTTCCTAGTTGGTAATAATATAGCAGTTCCAAAATATAGTTTATGCTTTATAAACTTATTCCACCTTTGACCGCTAAGCAGTTCCTAGATTTAAGTACAAGAATGAATTTTCCTTGGGGTGATATCCCATAGGTAGAACTCACCATAAATTTCTTTTGGTGTGGTTACTCACATCCACTTTTTCTACTTTCCTTTCCTAAATGCTTTTCCTGCTCCCTAAAATTCATAGGAGGATTATGCTGACATTACTTTTCAATTATAGTACATGTTTAGTCTCCTATTTATTTCCTTAAATACAAAGTTTTTTAAAAGCATTTTGAACGATTGTCATAGGAGGTTTTTAGAAATTAAGATATAATTCACATACCACAAAATTTACCACTGTGAAGTTTACAAGTCAGTGGTTTTAGCATATTCACAAAGTTGTCCACCCATCACCATTAGTTAATTCTAGAACATTTTGGTCACCATATAAGAAACCCATACACATTAATAGTCACACACACACCCCCACCAGTAGTTTGCTATCTCCTCACTGCATAACTTTATTTTGCCCATTCCAGAATAAGAATCCTAAATCAGTGCACAATGTTCTTTTTCTTTTTTTAAGATTTTATTTATTTATTTGACAGCGCGCGAGAGAGACAGAGAACAAGCAGGGGGAGCAACAGAGGGAGAGGGAGAAGCAGACTCCCCTGCTGAGCAGGGAGCCCAAGGCGGGGCTCGATCCCAAGACCCTGAGATCGTGACGTGAGCCGAAGGCAGATGCTTAACCGACTGAGCCACCCAGGCGTCCCCAATGCACAATGTTCTTTCAGGAATGCAGAGTGATTGGTGACAGAGGGCTGTACTCTATGCACAATCTTGACTTAACTACTTACTAACTCTGTGACTTTGGACAAGTATTTTATCCTTTCTGAGCCCATTTCCCACTTACAAAATGAGAGGATTGAGCTATATAATGAAGATTTACTTTTGGATTTGCAGGATCTTAAGAATAGATGGCCTTATAGGGAGCCGATGAGTGCAAAGTCTCCAGAATTTTTAATGAATGTTGATTGATGCATTTTTCTGGAATCCAGACATTTAGCAAAACTTTGAAAGAGTCTAGCACCCTCTCCACCCTTTAACAGATGAGCAACTAATGGACTTGCCGATAAAGCACCTGTTGCAGCTCTAACACCTCGGTATTGTCCATCTCAAATGTTTACATTTGAGAAAGAGGTGTTCGGGGAGTGACTTGCCCCCATCACACAACAGAGCACACGGCACAAGGCTGAGTCCTGGGCCAGTGATTTCTGGAGGTCCTTGCTATTCCTCTAAAAACTTTGTGCTTCAGAATCAGAAAGGTCTCCAAGTCTCACGTTCTACATCTAAATATGCAATGGATGCTATTCATCTACTAGTAATACTATAGTTGCCCCTTATAGAGACAATGGGAGGATTTTAAAAAGAACTTTTCAATGTAGTAAACACTCAATAAATCACATTTTTATTCTCATTCTGCTTGTGAGAAGGAATCATGGCTACCCATCTTACAAAATCCTTCTCTGAGCTAGTAAGAACCATATATATATTCCTTCCCCCAACCTGCCCCCGCCGGCTGAGTTGTGGAAATGTGCCTGGATGTCTGAGCTCTGCGTTGGTCCTCTTGTAGCACAGTATAGCTTTTGGTTGTCCCAGTCCATCTCGCTGTGCTTGGATGGGGCAAAGCCATCTTCTCTGGTAGGATCTGAGGAGCCTCGAATATGCTGCCTGTCTTGCGCAAGACTTCACACACACCAATGTGGAAGATTTTCTTTCTCGCAGATGAAACATACCTGGGTATGTTTAAAAACATCCTCTCTCGTCTGGCCCTTTGAGAGTGTGCACGGCAGGGAGAACCTCTGTTCTCTCTCCTCGTTCCTTTTGCAGGGAGCATCCATATTCACCTGGATGGGAAGAAAGGAGCCTGGTTTGTTGGAGAAGGATGTGTGGTGCCTCTCAGGAGATTGGTGGCTGCCACTGTGCTTGCCGAAACATGGGAATGCGGATGTGACCTCACCTGCCCACCTCCTGGTCCTGACAGAGTCCTGGGGACTAACACCAGTCAATCCAAAGCCCATGCCCTCCAAGTTACGCCTGGCACAGCTTCATCCTCATCCTTTCCGCTGCCTGCCCTGACCACCCAGTCAGCGTGAGCCCAGGCAATGGGAGCTAATTATAACATCAGCTTAGACACAACATAATTATAAAGGAAACTTTATAATTATGGGTTATAAACAACATGGATTTATGCATTCCAAAAACCAACTGAATATTACTTTGGGTTGTATCCTCTTTAGGAATTAACCACATGGCTAGTTCTCTCCATAGTGTTTTAACATCTGAGAGTAGAGAGTGGGTGTGTGTAACTATGTCCCTTTGTCCACCTGCAGGAGAACTTGGGGCTGGGCTGCTGGTCACCCATGTCCCCAGGTGACCTGACATCCACTTACACCCAGGGGCTCGGCAGAGATTATGAAGTCCTGAGCCTAAATTGACCAGTAGGAGAGAATTTAGGAACTGGCAGAGGCAGGGCCAAGGGATTCCAGGAGCTTTAGACAGAACAGGGACAAGCAGCAAAGCACAGAAAATTGACATTGAAAGTTGCCTGTTTGAAAGACACAACAGCCTTTGCTTGCTGCAGAGCTAATTATTATGCAAATTTATGCTAATAAGCTCTGTCTTGAATGTTGTTGAGAAGCTGCCTTTTCCCGTTAACATAGCTGTAATGAGAGGTAAATTTGTAATGCAGATGCCCGAGGTAATATATCCTAAATCACTTTATGGTGTAACGGACTCTCTCTCACCCCACCCAACACAAATGTCAATTTAAATTAGTTTTTTCTTTGCATATTTATTGAAGCTTTATTTATTGTTAATATGTACTAAGGACACCAACTAAACAGCCCCCACTACTTGTTAGAAGTTGAATTTAGCAGAAAGCTGGGGATTGGCATTGGTTCATCAGGAGATGGTAGATTTTTTTCTTCTCCCAGCCAGAGCTGCAGCATCAGCTTGGATGGTGCCAGAATTGCTCACGTGCCTGCATCCTCCTCTGAGCTTGCTATCACATTGGGTTCTGCAATGAGCGAGCAGATCTATGATGGTAATTATTACAGGGCACTTCTAAGAGTTAATAGTCTTTGCACCTCTACCTTTGTGTTTGTGATACCACCCGGGGAGGCAGAAACTGGCTCCTGCCCAGGAAAGGGAGTGTGGTTGAGGCAACAACATTTGTCCCCTTTAGAAGCTCACACTTTTGTGTGTGTGTGAGCATGTGCACGCACGCGCTTACACATACACACACGCACACAAGCACCTAGATACACACGCCCTCACACACTCCTATCTACATGTTAGGGCTCACATTCAGCGTCCTGCCCCTGTTCCCCCATGCGTGCTCACTCCCATTTGTGTAGATCAGGTACACTTTTCTTGATAGTCTTGCACACATTCTCTCTTGTTGTCTACACCTGGGTCCAACACACACAAACCACCACTCACCATGCACCCCAAGTATAGTCTTGGGAGTACCAGTCTGACTCTGTTATGAATAGGAGGGGATGGCATATGTGCTTGGAAAAGTTCCTGCAAGTAATTCTGCTATGAACTTCCCGTGGCTGGGGGGAAGAAACAACACTAAAAACCATGAGTAATTTTCTTCTAGTTCTCCTTCTGTCCCTTTTTAAAACATAAAATGGCTACTGTGTGTCAGTCATAATGTTAAGCATTTTACTTGCATTTTCCCTTACAGTAACTTTTTAAACACTTGAACTACAGTTGACACAGAATGTTACATTAGTTTCAGGTAGACAACACAGTGATGTGACAAGTCTATATGTAATTCTATGCTCCCCAGGAGTGTAGCTGCCTCTGTCCTTCTACAACACAATTACAGTACCATTGACCATATCCCCTGTGCTGTGCCTTTCATCCCTGTGACTTATTCATTCCATACAGTGACTTTTAAATTAGCTATTAGTATGTCTGTTTTGGAGATGGGGAGACTGACGCTTTGTGGGTTTAAATAGCCTTCCCAAGGTTCCCCACTGATTACACATGGTAAATTAAATCTACACAATATGTTAACAGGCTCCAAAGCTCATGTTCTTTTCCCTGCACCATTCTGCTTCTTAGCTAATATCTCAGTAAATTTATGTTTCATCTCCCTCTATAATTTAAGAAGTTGGTTTTGATGATCTCAAAAGTTCTTTGATCCCTCTAGCTCCAAATGATGTTATTCTATGATAATGCAAGTAATTATCTCCTGACTCTGATCAGCTCTCTTCATATTTCATTGTGACCTAAGCGTAAGCTGGTTACTTGCTTAAAGATTCTTGACTGCTGTTACCTACCTTTTTAGGTACTTGTAGGTTTCTTCTAGGGTACCTTGACCCTCAGAGTTTCTGACACCAGCATGGAAAATAAGCAGATAAAGAATCTGGACTCACCAAACACAATAAGATGTCAACCCGATGTATTCATTTATGTATACATATATTCAGAGAATGCCAAAATAGCCATCTGCTAAGAACTGTCTCTAGCACTTACATGTCAGTTACCTAGAATTTTCTTCATTAGCATCACTCCCTTGAATCAAGTTATTCCAGTAGGCCCCTTTGGGAACATGTAAATCCACATGACATGGGACAACATATCAATGTTTGTGCCAGGTAATTTGCGAGCATGTGTTCATCAGATATCAGAACCTAAATAGGAGACATTGAGAGAACAGACACATGAATTTTGATGAAGATATGGGCTGAGAATTGGCTTTCTCCGTTGCCATTTCAACATTAAGCAAGATTATTGCTGGTATAAATCTCCCCTCTGTAAATAAAAATCCAACTAATCAGAATTTTTTGGTTCAGATCTATTAAGGAAAAAAATCATTTTGTGGTAATTTAAGGCAAATTATCCAAGTAGGGTTTAAGGGCTTCTTCATCTCCCAGTACCCATGCCCATCTTGCCCCCATCCTAAGCTCTGTTCCCAATAAACCAGAATGTCTTGATTCCACATTAGAGTTTCAGTTTGGCTTAAGGAACTACACTAGGTTATAATGCTGAGTTGGAATCAAAACAGAGACTGTCAGCATCAATCTTTGATACTTTAATATAAATAAGTTTATTAGATCAATTTTGGTTGTGACAATGTGCTGAAAAAAGGCTTTAAAAGAGGCACATTATTTCATGTTTAGAAAGGAAATACATTTTCTTTAGTAAAAATCCCTCAAAAAGTGAAAATAGTGAACAATACAGAGAAGAGGATAACAATTATCTATAACTCCACCCTCAAAAATAACCATCTTTCAAGTCTCTCTATAGACCACTGGACAGAGTTGTTAAGATATTGTACAGATATATCATGAACGTCTTCCTAAAGGAGAGCAGATTTTGAAAGGCAGGATGTACAGCCCCTCACTCCGGGAATGGGCAGACCTGGGTGAGCCACACAGAGGATCGGGGCTGCCCCTGCCAATCCCTGGGACCAGGATAACAAGAAAGCAGCATGGAATGGGGCAATGAGAGGCTACAAAAGATACCTCTATCCACCTCACCATTTTGCCAAGGTGCACTGGGATGTACAATTGATTCAAATCCCTCTGCCTCTCTGGGTCTGTTTCCTCCTTGGTGAATAAGAGAGTCTGATCCACGCATCTCTAAAGTTCTCTTCGGCCTAAGGGTTTGTTCCACTGGAAAAGGGAACTGCAATTCTGCTGACCCTGAGATCTTTCAAGTTGAGCATCAGAGCTCCCAGACTCAAGAGTCCCTCATTCCAACCCCAGGGAGTGCCCCCAGTAGACTAGAATTTGTGGCTATCAAAGGGAATATTGAACAGTGATTTGCCTGGAATCTGGATTCAGAAGTCCATATTCAGTTTCAAGCTATATCCTTTACCGGCTATAGACCTCTGAACAAATGACAAGGTCTTCACCTCTTTGAGCCTGAGTTCTTAATCTGATAAATGGTACTAATTATACATACTTTTTAAAAGGATTGGGAGAATGTCTACTCTATATATTTATATGGCAGCAGCGTTCTGCAATTTCTAAAGCACTTTATAACTTAATTGAGCCATGAAATAGAGAACAAGAACTGGGTGATTCTTTAGAACCAGTTGTATAGTTCATTATTAACAGTTTTTTCAGTTTTCTTTGTTTAGTGGTTTTACTTTTCAGATAACTTTTATCTGTATTTTCTCAATACAACTTTACAAGGACATGGGGGAGATACAGAGCATGATGTGGCAGCATCATTTGATGGACAATTGGAACTCTAGGGAATTCCAATGGCCTGCACAAAAATATGCAGTGACTTCCTTGTTGCTGGATACCATAGTTGGAACTTGGAACTGGATTTAGCCCGATGTGATGAAAAGATTGCAAGACTTAGGTCAGGCACTCTGAGTTTGGTTCCTTGAACTAACAAGGAACCTCTATCAAGTATTATACCCTCTCTGGACCTAGGTAACATCTTCTGGAAAAGGATGGGGGTGGGGCAGGGACTGGCATTTTTTTTTTTTTTTAAAGGCTCTTTCCAGGACTTTAGCCCATTATTTTGAGTGTTCATGGAGCATTTCTACTGTTTGGAGAATGGTTGTGAGTTAAAGTTTCAATTTGTTCGTTGGTTATAAGATTGGTTTCGCCTCCAAGGGAAATGACCATTGGCATGAGTGGAGGTGAGATAAGCCAGGGTCTACTCATTTTCCCATTCACTCTGGACGTGCTCCCCTCCTTGGTAGTGCTGTAGACAGGGGGCTGTTAGCATCCAGTCCTGAAAGGGCAGAGGAAACGGGATGCTATGCCTTTCTGGTCTTTATGCCTAGCGGGTGGTTTTCTCCTGTCAGGAGGTAAAGGATAACTAAAGAAGACTTCCCCTCAAGCAGGATACACTCAGTTTGGGGAGAGAGGACGTAGCCACAAGAAAGAGTGTATGAGAGAAGATGGAGTGCCAAGCTGTAAGTGTGGGGTTCAGCCTGTGAGCATTAGCATTAAGAGGAAGCTCAAGGCAGCTTTCAGCTAGGGTTTGAGGGATGAAGAGTTCAGATGGATGCATGGAGGGAGGAGGGCACTCTGGACAAAGTAGCTCAGTCAGGAGCATGAGTGCATGATGGCAGTATGCCTGCCTGTGAGCGTGCAGGAACCCTGGCCTGGGGCACGCCCTGGGAGTCTGCACATACCCTGCTCTAGATGACCAAGGCAGTGTCTGAACTTTTACTCTGTAATAGTTCATACTCCACCCTTCTGAGTCCACTGAAAGTACCCTGTCCACACTGAGGAGGCCCCTGGGGAGAGGCTGACAGAGGGCCTTTGTGATCCCAGTTCCCTGTCTGGAGAGACTGCAGACAAGTGCAAGATTGTCATGGCCCACAGGGCTCAATGGTGGGGTTCATTGCCAGTGCCCTGTATAGCCAAGTTGGCCACTGTACTGAGAGGAAAAACAACAGCATATCTACATAGGAGAAATAACATAGAAGCCCTCACTTGTTGTCAGCAGGGCCAAACGCTCCGGACACCCCTGTGCTGTGGGCAGTGCTGTGGAGATGGCCCGCCTCGGGAAGGAAGGCTGGCTGGGTGGCAGCCCCCCCCCCCCAGGAGCACCGGCAGCAGTTGGGTGCATCCTCTAGCTCCTGGCCATATCACCAGCTGGCCTTTGAATGCCACATCTCCTTTTAACCTTGTTACCTTGGTGGGCACTTGCATCCACAGTTGAGAAGTGCACTTCCCCGTTTGTCCTGTCTTGTGGCTCAGCTTCAGCTGTCTGGCCCGGGGCTCAGCACAGGGAGCCACTTTCTTTCATAACAGTACCCCTGCTGCCCGGTGGGTCTTCACACCCCCCGCGTCCGGCATGCACACAACGACTCTTTTTCCAAACAGCAGACTGGAACTGTTTCCCGTGCATCCTACTCTCTTCCAGGTCATGCCACCAGCTATATCCATCACTGCGGATATCCGGCCTCAACTTCACCCCACGTGGGACCCCTGGCAATTCCCTCCCCTGCTTTTAATTTTCTCCTTGTGCTTATCACTATTGAACATAGATATTTCACATATGGATCTTGATGAATGTCTACAGGATGAAGATAGGCTCCAAAGCAGAGATTTCTATCTGTTTTGGTCTGTGTGTGTTATATCTTCAGCACATAGTAGGCTTCCAATAAATGTTTTTCGAGTTAATGAATGAAAGCATTTTTATATTTCTTTTATTATATGACATTCACTTTCTTACATTGCCATGACTATCTATTCCATGTCAGGCGATGTAGTTACAGAGGCAAAGAAGATTCCGGCCCTGCTCTCATGGGGATCTATAGTTTGTGAAGCTCTTACTAAACATGTTCCCCGATACAGCCTGACGTCATTCATCTGTTCTTAATGAAGGACAAGGTTGGTGCCAGGCCATCCCAGGAAAGCATTTCACGAAGCATACCCACAGCGGAGAGTGCATTTCCCCTTCCCATGGCCAATCTAAAAGGGGGGAGGGGTACCAAAGAAAGATGGCCTCTGAGTGGCCACACAGGGACTTCTAAGAGACACAGGTCCTAGTGGAGTCCAGCTTGTAGCTCTTTCCCTCCCTTTCAGCTCTCCACACTTCTCCCTGCCACCAGCAACATCGCCAAGAGTTGTATAGCTGCAGCAGAGGGGACTTCTGCCCTTCCAATATGGCAACGCCCCCCCCCCCCCCCCCCCCCCCCATCATCTGGCTAAGGGAACTGACTCTTTGTCCTGTGGGGAAACACCAGCTACAGTCGGGCTTCGGGCCAGGAAGCTTGGAAGGGTGGATATGCAGTGCTAGGGACTGCCCACCAAGTGGAGACAAACCTCCATGAATGAGCTAAGAAACCACGCTCTGACCAGCCATCATTTCTCCAGCTCCTCAGCCTTCTCATTCCAGGAGTCACCCGCTTTCCCTGTTCCCTGCACACCAGGGCCATACCCTGCCCCCCTCCTGGTCCTGTCTGACTCTCTACCTGAGCCCTACCTGCCCTTCTCCTGGTCCTGTCTGACTCTCTACCTGAGCCCTACCTGCCCCGCTCCCGTCCCTGTCTGACTCTCTACCTGAGCCCCACCTGCCCTTCTCCTGGTCCTGTCTGACTCTCTGTGGGAGCTCTACCTGCCCCCCTCCTGGTCTTGTCTGAATCTCTACCTGAGCCCTACCTGCCCCCCTCCTGGTCTTGTCTGAATCTTTACCTGAGCCCTACCTCTCTTCTCCTTGCCCTGTCTGACTCTCTACCTGGGGCCTTATTGCCCCCTCCTTGCCCTGTCTGACTCTCTAGCCAGGCCTTATCTGCCCACCTCCAATATCCTGGCTATACACCATTCTTCCCCTCCTTAGGATCAGGGCCACTTCTATTTTTTGCCTCCATCCCCTTCCCTAAAATAGGCCCAAATACAAGGGGCTTCAGGAAACCGTTTTGTGAAAAATGATTTTAAAGCAGTATCTTGCCAGCCCTGTCTACAACTGACACGTTCAAGTGATCAAATCCTGCTCACGGTTAGCCCGTTTGACAAAAACATCCAGGAAATTTTTCTCAATTCAGAAACTGCTTTGAAGATCTGTCTCATATTAATGATCACAAACTGCTCTGTAAATGACCTTTTTTTGAGAATGAGGCTGACGAAAACCTTACAGCATATAAATAGGACCCAAAGTCATCATTCAAACCCTATTAAGATGATTGCTAACACAGACATGCTTCACAGTCTGAACTGCATGAACATCACTGAAAATCTTACAAAGCCCATGGAATATGGAACCATAAGACCTTTTATAATAGTACAGTGTACCTTTTCTCTTTTTTAACACTGTAAGACACTGGCTAGTCCATTGTGCTTAACAAAAAAGACATGATGGGTAGAAAAGAGACCTCTGGGTTTGCCTGGGTGGCTCAGTTGGCTAAGTCTCTTGTCTTCAGCTCAGATCATGATCCCAGGATCCTGGGATCAAGCCCTGCATTGGATTCCCTTCTCAGCAGGGGAGTCTGCTTCTCCCTCTCCTTCTGGCCCTGCTCGTGTTCTCTCTCTCACTCACTCTCTCTCTCAAATAAATAAAATCTTAAAAAGAAAGAAAGAAAGAAAGAGACCTCTGGAGGGTAGCCAGAGCCCAAGAGGACCAACCGCTGGGTTCTTTCTCTCTCCCTTTGCATGACACTTAACTGTCGGCTCTAACTCAGGGCTTTTGCCACTTTGGCTCACTGTTACAGACTGGAGCCACCAGAAAGGCACAGGAAGGATTGACAGGCCCTGCCCACTGGCATAGCTGGTGTCTGGACAGACAGATCTTGCAGCATGTACTGAGGGAGTAACTAGAATATAACAGGGAGACAGCATGATCTCTAAGAACCTGGAGAGGTTCACTGTGCTGATGGACACTAGGCAGGTACAAGGATGGGGCAACTGTCTCTACAGACACTGGGGACCTGCAGGGGCATCTGAGAGCCGCCATACCAGGGGAGCCCACCAGTACCCTCCTTGCAGGCTGGCTACACGCAGTGGTGATAGAAACAAGACAGAAGCCCATTTGTAGAGAGACTCGGGTGGAAGACAGTCTACCAAAGCAGCACCGAAGGCACAAGAAGAATGCCTCAGTATAGTTAGCAGAATTGGTGTCAATGGTGCGGTTGCCAAGACAGCCCCCAAACAGGACCAGGACAGGAGGTCATGCCTGAAGTAGCGATAAGAGTGATGTGGTGTCTCTTCCCAGGAGACTGCTCAGTCAGCCCTTCCTAGGACACGTCAATTGTATAAGGAGGGTCAGAAGACCTCATCTAGTGAGAAGAGGGGGTACAACGTAGGGGAACAGGCAAGGCATAACATTTTGGGCCCAGAGTTTCTATGTGAATCTTTGGCATGGAAATCCTACACTGGAAACTAATATGTTACAAGAAAAGAAGATTCTGTGCCCCCATTTTGTTAGATCCTATTATTTGCAAATTAAAATTTTCTGGGAAAATTTCTCAAGCCCATGTGCAATATTAGTGGTGTCACTGTTCAGGGTGTAAAGAGAAGACACTGATGCTGACTTTGCCTGTACGTGGATGGTGAGGATCCGTGAGATTTAAGATGGTGAGGTTCAGCAGGTCATCGTGAACCTCTTTGCACTCAGGTTTTGGTCAGCTTGGAAGAGAAGAAGACAGGCAGTGGGGATGAGATGTTCAGAAACACGTCTGCTGTTGGTAAGGGTGGGTGTGAGAAGCTTTTCTGCATCTTGTTGTTGGTGGACACCTCGGCCTTGGGCACCATTGGGATTAGCAAGACATAACCTTGGAAATGACACTGACCAGAGGCCGGATTAAAGGACCCCCTTTAAAAGGGGTCTTCAGACCTATTTGTAAGATTTTTTGTGTGTGAAACTATTGTTCGTGTTCCTTATTGAAGCTAAATATTAAGACCTCATGTCTTCCTTCCATTGGGTTTCCTCTAAAGTTTCATTGAAATTCTCATTTTTAAATCCCCACCTTCCTTTTTGATTTCCTTTTTTTGTGCCATTTATGAATGTACCTAATGATCATGGATGGAAAGAAGAAAAGAAATGAAATCAAGAACTCTGCCTACTTATACTTGTGGAAAAGTTATCAGAAGAATAGGTGAGAAGATCCCTTTTGCATAGCACATTAAAATAATTTATGGAGAACCTCTCCCTTCCAGCTAAGGAGGTGGTCAAGATGAGAGGATAAATCTTTAAAAGAATAATGTTTTCAAAATCAGATTCCTTGTCCTCAGATCCTTTGATGTATGAGTGTCATAGTAGGTAGGACACGTAGTGAAATATACATGAGATTGTCTGAAGGAGCAGAGTGCAGTGGAGGAAATATTAGTGTTTACATCAAAACTCAATTGGAACACTCATTTCAAGACGATAGTTTGTTATGTCGAATGCAATTTAGCTCCACAAGGATGCATTCTTGCCGTCTCTAGGACTCTCCCCATTCATGCCCCAACCCTGTCCCCACTTCCCCCCCTCTTCCTTCCCCGTATCTACATATAAAGAAGCAAAGCACATCCACCTTGTGATTTGTTCTTGTAGCTGCCAGACTGAAAAGAGAAGGAAGAGGAGGAGGTAGAACCCTTGGACATTGCCAACAATTCTCTAGGCTTGTGGAGACTTAATCAGACCGTTTTCAACAAAGAAGACATTAACACAAAGAGGGTGCTTTCCTTGTAGAAAATCAACTGAGGAACCTAGCCCCAAGCAAGAATCTCTTCCTACTCTCTTTCCTCAGCTCTGTCCCTCTCACACACACTTTCAGGGAATTCAGCCATGGCAAAGGATAAGTGATGGCAAGACTGACCTTGTTGGGAGAACCAGCTTGGTAAAAGCAGCTTCTGCAGACCCCGGAGGCTGTGGTCCCATTGGCTAATGCAAACTGGGATGCAGGCAGAGAATAGCATGACCATCATTTCTGCATGCAGCCAGTCCCCCAGTCAACAAGCATTTAGCGAGGAACTGCTGGGCACAACCTTTCCAGACCTCTGTGTGGGGCCCAGAGAGGAGTGCTTTTAAAATGTGGTAAGGCTTTATCAGCATCCTTCACTTAAACTCTTGAATGGCGAGGCTTCCTCCCTAGCAGGATGCTTGTTTTTCTCATCGGGCAGTTCCTGTCAAGCTGCACTATGGGATGGCTGCAGGTGTCTTGGCATAAGGGAACTGGCAAATCTAAGGCATGGTAGCTGTTTCCTCCCCCCGACACCTGGCTCTCACCTAGCATCTCCCTCTCGCCTTCAGTGTGACTTTGCCCTCAGTAGGGAACAGACAGGTCTGAACAGAAACCTGCACACAGGTGCTAAGTTATATTTCAAGAGTGGAAGAGAACTGCCTTTCTGCATGCGGCTGGCTATATATTAACATGTGGTTACTGTGGTGTGTCAGAATCTTTTGTTTCCAGACTCTGATGGTGCAGGGCCCGGTGATAATGAGGGAGAGAGAGAGGTGATTCACCTCTAGAAGTTTTGTGGTCTCTCTCTCGACCCTGGTAGCAAATGTCCTTTCTTCTTTCTGAGAAGCTTAGAAGCTGTGAAGCCTGAGTAAGATAGAAGGAAAAAAAGAAAGGACAGGACAGAATAGGGAGAGAGTATAAACGTAAGAATTAGAAGTCACTTCAAAAAATCCTTTATCTTGGGGCACCTGGGTGGCTCAGTTGGTTAAGCGACTGCCTTCGGCTCAGGTCATGATCCCAGAGTCCTGGGATCGAGTCCCGCATCGGGTTCCCTGCTCGGCGGGGAGTCTGGTTCTCCCTCTGACCCTCCCCCCTCTCATGTGCTCTCTCTCTCTCTCATTCTCTCAAATAAATAAATAAAATCTCTAAAAAAAAAAAAAATCCTTTATCTTAAGAATTTTTTTTTTTTGAATTTTGGAACGTGAGAGCCAGAGAGAGGACTGGTTTAACGGACCTTGTATCGATAGCTGGTGGCAAATCTAGAATTCAAAATCATGTCCCTTGACTGTGTATGTGACCACAGATCTCATTCATGAAGTATGAGCATTAGAAGCTCTGAACACAGGGGTGGGGCTGATAAAAGGTTTTCAAAATTCTAATTTTCACCTGGAAATTTTAGCACTGACAATGGATATTGGCAGTTTTTTCCCCATGAAGTGACTGGCTTCCTTCCTTCACTTTTGAAAAAACGGATGGCAAGTACCCGAGTCTAAATAACCATGGATTGGCTGTCCTTTTTTTCAGGTAAATATCACGCTCTGTGAAAATAGCAGCTAGTTCAGCTTGCAACTCAAATACAAGTGCATCGTACTTCGGTGGGCAGCAGAAGGGCTTTGTGTGAACTTCCCACTTCATTACACAGAATATTAAAAACATTTATACTCAAGAGTTGAGATCTAATGAAATTAAATTTTTTACTGTTTAATGAAGGATATTCTTTTTTTTTTTTTAAAGATTTTATTTATTTATTTGAGACAGAGAATGAGAGACAGAGAGCACGACAGGGAGGAGGGTCAGAGGGAGAAGCAGACTCCCTGACAAGCAGGGAGCCCGATGCGGGACTCGATCCCAGGACTCCAGGATCATGACCTGAGCCGAAGGCAGTCGCTTAACCAACTGAGCCACCCAGGCGCCCTAATGAAGGATATTCTTAAGTGAAACTGGCTTGGTTGGGGGTGTTACAGTGTGTGGTGGTGAAGAACACAATGACAGCAAGCACAATTCGCCACCGATCCCTTGGTTTGTGCTAAGGCTCTGGCAGTCTTGTTTTTGCAAAAAGCAAATTGGTTTTTGCAACATGAGTGCAAATATCAACACCATAAAAAGGTAAATAATGTCTTAATATTATTACGAAAATAACTCCCCCCTCACAGACACTCTGAGAGGTCTTAGAGACCCTCAAAGATCCATGAAGAATACTTTGAGAACCATTAAATTAAGGAATCAGCAGTTCCCTTGAATATGTAGGCCCTGGGCACAGAAACGTTTTAGGTACATTTGCTCTGTAAGATAAAAAGTATCAGGGTGGCAATATGAACATCCATAATGTTCATCTGTGATATTACTGCATTGATCTCTGAATGATACAACATAGAACCAACAGTTTCTACCATTGAGTCATTAGGCTAGAAATCCACACGGTAGTCTTGAAGGAAAATTTGGTTCGTTTCAATGACCAACAATACAGGTCTTTACAAAATTATCGTAGGTCTGAAGCGTAGTGAAGTTTCCCTGGCACAGTCATTTCCTAGTTTAGCTGTGGTCCTACTGGAGGTGACAGGTCAAGGCTACAACTGATTTAAAACCTATGTGGATATCTTTAAAAGCTGGGCTTCCTTTGTCTCCTGAAGTGCAATTATTACTTCTGTATATTGAATGCAAAAACATCTTACTGCTTTATTTTTATCTTTATCTTTAAAATACTTAGGTTATACATAGACTCTCAGGAATCAACAGAAACTTAGGCGAAAATCTGTCCCTTCCTGGGAGATGCTGAGAAACACAGAGGAGAAGCACAAAGGAGGGGTGGGGGCAGTTGGGGTGTTATCGCTAGACAAGGCCCTTGACTTCTGAGATAGAATCCTTCCAAGATGTTACCATGGTGGAAGGTTGACTGCTTCTTTTTACTGAAATGGGAAGGCCCCTGAAATAGTACCATAATATAGAAATCGTGGCAAGAAGAGACTTTCTAACTTATTCCCTGGTGTACTGAATTCTCCATTGTAACATGTTATATTGCCTCTACTCTTCCTAGGAATGCCTGTGTTTCAATATATCAGATAATCAGGATGCTCACCAGCATCCCCCCCCCCACATCATTATCTTCCACGTCTTTGATGCCTTGTGTTCCACCTGTTTCCTCTGTTATGCTCCCCTAGTACTCCCTTTCTTTCTGAGATGCTTCTATTCATTCTTTAAGTCTCATGCCCTGACACCTTTTCCCCAAGATCTCTGTTCTTGTGCCCTCATTCTGACCAGTCAGAATCAAGCCCTTCCTCCTATATGTTTTGATAACTTCAGTCATGCTACATTTAAACATTTGTTATGTTGCGGTTAAGTATTTACCTAGCTTTACTAGTCAGGTTAAAATTCTTCAAGAGCCCTCCCTCACAAATGTAAATGAGCTGAGAGGTAGGTATGGGCCAGGCTCTGGGTGGGTGTCTATGGACTAACACAGATTTGGTTCTGGCACTTGAGATATTCCCAGTCTGGTGAGGAAGGCAAATAATAAACCAGTAAAGATAAAGTATACTATGATGTGTTATAAAAAAAAAAAATAGGCATATAGTGCTAGAGAGGGTAAGGTGTTTTATTAGTTTTGTGTATTACAAATGCTTAGAATATTGTCTTATACGTTGTAGGAGTTCAACATATTTTTGGCAGTGAGTACACCCTTGATGGGCACATGAAGACCAGAGAGGACTCTGTCGGAAACTCCATAGGTCTGTGAGAGAATGTGTAATAAAGGGACTGTGACAGAGACGTGGACAGAATTCAGGAAGCAAATGTGATGGTGAAGTGGTTGTGTGGGCTTTGAGCAAGGGACGGTCCAACAGCAGCTGGACTATGGGTCCTCAACTCCTCTGTCCTCCCACCTGCCATCTCCTGCTGGAGCAAAACATTGGCCAAAGCCAACCACAAGCTGAGGGCAAGGGAGCCTGGCTGATGGTGCCCATAGAGGTCAGTCTCCAAGGGCACAGAACAGAGCAGAAAGGGCAGAGAATGGGACTGGAAAGGCAGTCCACCCAAAGGCAGAGGAACCAGCACACACGATTAAGGGTTTGCATCAAATCTAGCAGCTTTTGGCCTTGTACAGTTCTGACTCACACTCCATGCCAACCTGAGGTCTACATTGCCCCTCCTGGGGATGGAGTTTACATAAGGAAATAGTCCCTTAGGCTCTGGAGCCAAGCACCTGACATAGGATTCTGGCTATCTGTGTACAGGATACAGAACCCTGCTTGAGTAAAATTAAAGACAGAGGATAAGAGAGTGAGAGCTGTAGTAATCTCTCTCCCCTGAAGGAGTTGTCAAACTGTTTTATGAAGAAAACAATGTCCATGAACGAGATTTCACACTTACTAAGCTATATATAACAATTAAAAATTAATATAGAATCATCTGAACACTGCACATGCTTGAGGGCTTCACAGAGATTCAGCGTGATCAGAATTAGGTTGAATTAATCAGGCAACAATGTCTTAGAGGTTAGGATATAGTCCCCTCAAACTGAGTCTAAAGGAATGTTGCTCCGGCCATAAGAACAGACATTTTCTCCAGACATCCAAAATGGGGGACCCTTGAAATTACTAGTTAATTTCATAGTAGATTTATTCTTTAGTGTGGCTGGTTTGTTTCCATTTTCACCGAGAGAGACATTCTCTCTACAATCAGAGATTTACTGAATCTTGGGAGAGATTTAGCATTGATCGGGCTTACCTTATTGATTTCCAATTCCCCAGAGACTCTAAACAGTTATTGACTGAGATGTTTATGCAGCTAATCATTCTGTACTGATGTTCCTTGTGCCTGCCTTTTTCCTATTAGGGTATGAGATCGTTTATGAAATTACAATCAGTTTCATGTCAGATGTTCAGGAATGACCACAGATGACTTTTTAGTAGATGCCAAATACAGCATGAAAATTATTTATAACGTATCTTCTGCTCCTCTCACTTCCCAAATTCCCCTCTACCCCCCTAATTCCATGATAGTTGGTCTCATTGAGGACTTTGAGTGTTAAGTTTTTAAAATTATTATTTCTTTTACAACAAAGGCAGCTCACCCAGGGGGTAAGTCACCACTTGAAAGCATGTTTCTCAACTCCAAGTTTGCAGAGTAGGCTAAAAGGAGGCAGTTGAACTCTCTGCGGTATTATGAGTAGAGAGAAGACTCAGACATTCCCCTGCTGCTCACTGTTAGATCTGAACAGGCCTTGCCAGTTGCTTTCAAATCCTTGTAAGTCTTTCATCTATGCTTATGTGATAGTGAGCCCCGCCAAGGAAGGCAGCCAACGAAGAGGTGAAAATAAATAATAAATAATCTGAAGAAAATAGAGCAGAACACAAGAAGGAGAGTGAATGGAGGTGGGAAGGAGACTTGTTTGGGTGGCACGGTCAGGCCAGGTCTCTCTGGGGAGGTGGAATTCGAACAAAGAACTAGATGATCAGAAGCCAGCCGCGAGGAGACTTGGAAGCGGTGGGTGGGTGAGGACACCTGGGGACCCCCGCGTGGCTGCAGTGCATCGAGGAGGGCAGGCAAGAAGGCAGGAGCAGAGCAGCCCGTGGGGCCATGCAAAACAGGGTCTCAGGGGCATGTTTAAGATGTTTGGGTTTTATCAGCAGCTATCCAGTAGGTTTTGAGGCAGCAGAGGCATGATCTGACCTGTCAGCATTAGGGGGCAAATGTGAGGCATGGGGACCAGTAGGAGGCTGCTGGGTGCTCCTGTGCTTGGACTGGGGAAAGAATGGAGCAAATGAGACGGAATCAGATTCAGAACAAATTTAGTCAGAGCCTGCACCTGCTGATAGATCGGACGCGACAAAGAGGAAAAGAGAACCAAAGATGATGTTTAGGGTTTGGCCTGAGAAATTAAGAGCGGCGATGCCATCTACCAAAGGAAAGAGCAGCCTTGGTGGAAGAGGATGGTGAAGCCAGCAGGTCAGTTTTGTTCCAGGTGCATGTATTTGAAAGCCCTCCTAACCATCTGATTGAGCGTGGCGTCCGGATGGCGAGATGAAGAGGAGAGCCTGGCACTACAGGTATACATTTCAAAGCCCTGCCGTGGACTCCGTGAGAAGCCCCAGGACTGAGTGTAGAGAGAGGCGGTGGGAAAAAGGAAGATGAATCAGCAAAGAATGAGAGAGAAGGTGGAAGAAAAGCCAAGGGAGTGGTTTCCCAGAATCAAGTAAGGAAAATGCTTCCGGGGAAAGAATGCATGTACGGTGATCAATGCTACTGAAGGGCTGAGTACAATGAGAGAAATTTTAATCATTGTTTTTGGCAGGAAGGAGCTCACAGGCGACCTTGACAATAGCAATTTCAATAGCATAGTGGGAACAAAGCCTGATTGGAGTGGATGGAAATCAGAGGATAGAAAGTGAAAAGTGCAAAACAGAGAACATACGTGATTTTTTTAAAAAAGAATTTTATTGTGAAGGGGGGCAGGGAATCAGGGCAGTTGCTGGAGGGGAGGGCGTGGAGCCACAGGAAGGATTTAATGTTGATGATGATGATTATGATAATAACCATTGTCATCACAGTCATAATGACTACCACTTACTGAGTGCTTACTGGGCGCCAGGCACTGTGCCAGGCATTCTCCACACATGATCTCATTGTACCTTTCAGCAAACCTAGCAGGAAGGCTCTGATGTTTCCACTTTAGAGGTGTGAGAACAGAGGAACCAGGGTCCTAAACCTGGTAAGTGATACAATGGGGGCTCAACCCAGGTGTGTCTGAGTCAGTCTCTTAAATGTAGCGGATTGACATGGTCCCTTTAAAAGACCAGCTGAAAATGAGTGAAATCCCTAACTGCACTTGGTCAAGACCTATTTTGGTTGCAAGGGATAGAATCCCGGCTCAAAATGGCTTAAGAAAAAAAGAAAGTGAAAGAAATTTAATTCATGTATCTCAAAAATCCAGAAGTAGATCTGATTTCAGGTGTAACAGGATTCATGGGCTCAAACAGTGTAATTAGGATTTAGTCTCTCTATCTCCGCCCCACTGGGCTCCGCTTTGTGCTCCGCTGCCTTTATTCAGAGAAGGTTTCCCCATGTGCTGGCCTCTAGCTGCTCCTGGCTTACTTCCAACAGTTTGGAAAACCCAGGTCAGAGTCACCTTAGGGCTTGGGGAGATGATTCTTATGACTTGTATCACCTCATTGCTGAAATAATTGCTCATCGCAGGGGCACAGTATGATCTCCTGGGCTGGGCTGGAGCCCCAGCCCTGCCTCCAGAGCCACAAGGGCTGATGTGGAAACAGAGGTTGCTCTCTGAAAGAAATATCCAGGTGATATTAACCAAAACAGGACTATGGGGCAAGCAAAAAGGGGCAGATGCCCGCTAAACTATGAATGCATTCAGACGTTTCCTCTCTTACTGACAAAGATTTCTGAAATATAAATTCTAAGACAGAGGCCTTTCCAGTCTTCCTTATCAAGATTAGTCTCTTAGCACCTGAATGGCACATCATAGGCTTAGGTTTAAGTGTTTTTGTTTTGTTTTGTTTTGCTTTTAAATAAATGAGTGATCTCAAGTGTTTCTCCCATAATGCTGCCTCTTTCACTGGATCTATTCACTTAATTCTAGTTGGACAGCTCTTCATGTGTTTGCAACACATCATTATTTTCCTACCTGAAGTTTTCCAACTTTCCAGAACCCTTAGTTTGTTTGGAAATAGTACATTCAGTTAATATCCTACTTTTCAGAACAGTGTTTTTGATGTTATTTTATTCAAAGAGGGGGAGGAAACACCTGGGTACAAAAACCCCAGTTCTTACTGTGATGTCCCCTGAGGGTAAGAACCTGAAGGTTTAGCCAGAATTGAAATACCCACAAATCCTAATGAAGCTTTGCTTTGTCTCTCCCCTGGGGTTTTATTTCCTCCCCACTGAGTCTGTAAGGTGAGGCAGAACTCTAGGGAAAGACAGGTACATGACAAAAAAGCTTGTTTGGGTGTATTTGCTTCTGACAATGGAATGCCTATGGCAGAACTATCCATCTCGAAAACTCTCAAGTGGGCGGAGAGATGAACACTGCACTATCCTTGTAGGTGATTTGAAGTTTTGCATTGTGTGGAGTGTCAATGCACGGATGCTGAAGGCCCTTTAATTGTAGGAAAAGAAATTTGAATTTCGTGGGATGATTGGGGGGGAGCTTATAATAAAAAATCAGGAAGGTAGATCCTGTCCTACATAAACTGAATGTGTTCTTCTTGAATATTTAGAGAATTTTTTTTTTTTCCCTTAGCAAAACCTTATGGGGAGTTATATGGAAGAGAAGCGTGGCATAGTATCTTGGACAGGATCCTGAGTGGCAATTTATCATGAAGATAAAGGGCATGGGCTCCATAACTGACTGCCCAGCTTCAAACCCTAACCCCCCCTTTCTTTAATTAGCTGACTTCAGGCCAGAAGCTAATGATCTGCCTCTCCGTTCCCCTATTGGTAAAATATGGATGATAAAAACCACTACCTCAGAGATGCTAGACATCAGTTAAATATTTAAAACACTTTTTTTTTAAGATTTTATTTATTTATTTGAGAGAGAGAGAATGAGAGACAGAGAGCATGAGAAGGAGGAAGGTCAGAGGGAGAAGCAGACTCCCTCTCCCAATGTGGGACTCGATCCCTGGACTCCAGGATCATGACCTGAGCCGAAGGCAGTCGCTTAACCAACTGAGCCACCCAGGCACCCAA
>NW_023270387.1:27658319-27734479 GCF_011800145.1 Mirounga leonina | reverse complement strand
TGAGCCGAAGGCAGTCGCTTAACCAACTGAGCCACCCAGGCACCCAAATATTTAAAACATTTAAACAGTGCTTGGCACATAGAACTCAATATATGTGGGTTTGTTTCTATTGTTATTATTTTGAATGGGAAAAAGATGGGGATGTAAGTATGAACATAAAAGAAATTATGAGCTTTGGTCCAAATATTCAGAGGACATCAACTGTGAGGTGTGTGTTTGTGTGTGTGTGTGTAGGAGGAAGAGGAGGACTGATCTCATCTGGCTGTTGGCAAAATATTTTAACATTCTAGGAACTGCGAGCACCTGTTGGGTGTTTCACAAGTTTAAGAGCAATTGCTCTGAAGTCAGAAATGGAATTAATGTCATGGAAAGAACCAGAAGCTGATGTGAATAATTAAGCCTCCTAATGAGAGCATTAATATTTCCTCAATAGATTGATTTAGTGTTTCTCTTGCTGGGATTATTGCACAAACTTACCTGGGCTGGCCATCTATCTTGATTGCTCAGGAAAGACTGCACTGGCAACAAAATAAATAAAAAAATAAATTTAAAAACTGGTAGACCACCTAATTTCATACTGAAAACCCCAAGAATGTAGGAAAGGAGCACTATGCCCAGAAACTCATGAGCCAATGGAATGACTCTGAGCAGTAAAGATTTCCACACAGGTCATTTCTGGGTTTCATCTTATTATGCTTTATTAATTTTTACATGAAGATGGGTTTAGTTGCTCAGCCCATTCCTTCAGCATATAATGTGCCAGAAACTTGCACCTCCCAAGTTCACTGATGCCAACTTTGCTTTGAGCATGAGAACGTTCATAGTGAGAGTGATGTTACGCATTACAGGCAAACTACTGGACAAGCAGGCTAAGATGGGGCTTCAGTCAGGCTTCAACCGCAGCAGTGGGGCCAGGAGGAGACACATATGTATATAAATGGATCTTTCCAAGGAATGGCTTACCCAAACGTGGGCTAAGTAAGTCCAAAGTTCTTAGGGTGGGCAGCCAGGAAGAGAAAATCATGAATAGGCTAGAACTTTACTGACATGAACTAAAATTTGTTGTCCTAAGGTGACAATCAGGAAGGAAGGTCTAGGGGGAAGGGAGAAGGATTGCTGATCCAGGTGTCCAGGCTCCCTCATGGGGGAGCCTAAGCCTTCCAGCCCTTAAGTTGAGCCCATACAGGGTATTCTTCCTTTTGATTGACTTAAATTCACCAAATGGGGACTTCATTCATATCAGCAAAATCCCTCCACACAGAACACCTAGATTACTGTGGTGGAACAACTGGGAGAAGATGTATAAGTGCTACAAGATGGCAGCTGCTTCCCCCTCGGATCCCCCTTTCTCCTGAGAGAACCTCCCTGTACCCCAGCTAATGGGAAACATAGGAGAACGAGAATTCTGGGGGCTGGAGTTCAGCCTGTCCAAGCCAACACATCAAAAAGCTAACACAAATGGAGAGCAAAGGACAGGAGTGAAACCAGCTCCTAAGAGAACTTTGACCTGCACATTGTGGAGGAACCAGATCAGGTTTTGAGGTCACATTTGTCCCAGTTTATACATTATTTTATTGATATCAACACCTCCCATCTGTGTGCTAGTTCATAGATTCCAAGCATGTTCACATCTGCAATCCATTTCCATTCTACTTTGTTTGGCTTTGAGCTTTATGCAGCCCTTTCAAATAGGTGTTGTGGGTGTCATTCTGTTTCATTTTACAGGTAGAACCCCTGAGGGCCAGCAAGTAAGTCATGCAGTCAGTGTGAGGTAGGCCAGAGAAGCCAAGATCTTCTGACTCCAAATCCAGGGCTCAAACCATGCCTGAGATTGACCAGGATGAGACCCAGCTTTCTTGGTGTCTCGAACTCTATCTCTTCCGACAAACCTTTCCATTACTGCTGAGTCTTTACAAGAATAAAAGAGCAGGAGATGATCCGAGGTAGTTGTGTCCAAATTATGACTCTGAGCCACCCTTGCCTGTGGATAAATTCTGCTTTAGGTAACTGATAGTCTCAGAAAATTAAAGATCACACAGAATCGTAAGTTATCCTCCTGGGAAACTCCATATTCAAAGTACAGCCATTAGGCTATAAGCCCCATTAGGGCAGCCAAGTTTTATCTGTGTCCTTCACCGTTGTATCCATTGAGCTCAGAGTAAAAACTGTCACATAGCAGAC
The DNA here is from genome assembly GCF_011800145.1 of Mirounga leonina. Lineage (NCBI taxonomy): Eukaryota > Metazoa > Chordata > Mammalia > Carnivora > Phocidae > Mirounga > Mirounga leonina. Next base: position 27,732,298 of record NW_023270387.1, on the reverse strand, counting down.
TTTCGATAGATATTTTTGTACAAAGATTAATGTTAATGAAGCTATGAATCTTGAATCAATGGGGAATATTTATGTGTTACTGAGTTTTGGTAAAGTAAGATCATCTGGACTTTTAATATAGTGTGTTAATTAACCGTACTAACTTAACTTGCCACTTCATGGTCAAAATGTACATCTCACATGCTGAGCCTCCTGAGGCATGAGTTCTAAACATCTTCAAAGAGCCAGGTCCTAGAGTAATCCAGGAGAAGCCAGAGCTCCCTATCTTAATCTTGAAAGACAATGTCCCTCTGGGGCATAACAGCTGCATCTCTTGGAATTAAATAATCCTTTTTTCTGGGGTATCTTGTTGGTAGGAACCAACCAGGAGCCCATACGAAAAATGATAATTTTTTCCCAAATAAGTATATGCCGCAGACAAAGGGACATTCTACTTTTTCTGAAGGCAACACCAAGTCACAAGATTAATTAACCTGCAATAAACTGAGAACTGCTTTTATCCAGCAGGCACTTTCTGTCAGTTTAGAGTGTGTAGTTTCTCACTCCAAATGGTATGTGTTCACTGCTTTCTTTTACAGGATTTTAGCAATCTCTCATAAGCGGCGGAGAGTCCTTGTGATGCCCAGTAGGGTGCAGGGGTTCATGGAAGCTGCTCTGTCATCACCCTGCTTGCCTTTGAAAGTTAATTTCTTTTTAAAGATTTATTTATTTATTTGAGAGAGAGCGTGCACACGTGTGAGCAGGGGGAGGGGCAGAAGGAGAGAATCTTAAGTAGATTCCCCACTAAGTGCAGAACCCAAGGCGGTGCTCAATCTTGGGACCCTGAGATCATGACCTGAGTCGAAATCAAGAGTCGGCCGCTTAACCAACTGAGCCACCCAGGCGCCCCTGAATGTTAATTTCAAAGTTAGTTCACTTCTCTGATGAAATGGGGGAGAATAAGAGTATTTGCTTCACGGAATTCTGCGGATTAAAATGAGTTAATCATGGAAAGCACCTAGGATGATGGCTGGCCTGGCATACATTCTCTGTATCATAGGGACTGTTAATATCGTAGTTGGCATCCTTATTGAATTAGCAGGACATAATATTCAGGGAAGCGGTGAGGCTGAACCTCTTTGGGAAGCCTGGGATCTCAAGCCTCACACGAGTGTGTGGAGAGAAGAGACAGTGGCCCCATGGCCTTGTTCCAGCAAGGGTGTTTGGGCTTCCAAACAAGGACAGTCGGGCAGGAAGCGCCCCATGGTTGCCTGGCTGGAGTGTGCAATACCAGGGAAATTGAGCACGTCCAGTTCTCAGAGGAAGCCCAGTTAATATCTCCCCGGGGATTCTTCACATTCAGAATTCAGACAAATTGCTGCTTTTTAATTAACAGAGCCCCAACAACTCTGTTATCTGTCTTCTCATGAATCTATTTTCTCTCTAATCCCTTCTCGCTTTCCCACCCTGTCTGCTGCTGAGCTGTAATCTTTCAAGGCACTCCCCGAGGAGTGGACGCAGGAAGGAAGGAGCAGAGCAAGGGTGGCAAAGTTTAGGCGAGTGATGGAGGGCTCGTGATCAATGGACTGCAGTCACTCTGTTTGCAGCTGCCGGAGACCCACGACGGAGACCCCCAAGTGAAGCACATGGGCTCAATGTGGTCCCCAAGCTGGGTGTTATTAAAGATCTGGTAGAATTCCCTCGACAGGACCAAGTGGAAGAAGCATTCAGGGATGTCTCCCAAATAGCCCATTAATTTAAGTTTAATAGGACAGTTATTGAATAATAAATAACAACCGAATCAAGGGAACATATTTATCAAGGACTTATGCCCAGATAATGCGATTGTGGCTACACCGGATGAAAAACCATAGTATTAATACCTGTATCTCTATGAAAAGATCTCCCTACGGTTGTGAGAATAAACTCAGAGGAAAACTCAGGGCTCTACCTTGTCTTGTCAACCCTCCAGAGTTCCCCCAAGAAGTGGCATGATCTGTTCAGGTTGAGGGAGCCCCTTTTGCTGAGAAGGTGGACCTATATCTTCATACTGGGCCAAGTGAAGCTGTGATCAGGTTCTGTTTTCCTGAACATCCACCATGAGGCCCATGTTATGGGAATGTAAGATATGATCACCTTGTCTCAATCACCATTTCAGATCTGTCCTACAACTCTGTTTGAGGCATTCTCCGTTTCTAGAAAACAGCTTCTTTCCAGCTCCATTCCCAGCGGGGCACTTCAAAATGGCTTTTGAAAAAAAAAATTCTGAAGTTAAAAATATCCCCATCCACTTTCCTGCTCCTAACTTATTAGAACAACGCCTAAGGCAGCCGAGTGTCATTGGCAGTTCTATTTGTGATGGGTCTGGAAGAGTTGATATGTTTATGAATATTTACATCTCCAAAAGGAGACTGCTGTTAAGTAGATTTTTGTTTAAATTCTGTAAATCTTCTCTTGTGTCATTAAGTGCTGTAAGCCACAGATAGGCAGAGGAAAGACTGCAAAGGAAAATAAAGACTGGGGTGTTATGTGCACCCCAAAGGGTGCACTGCAAAGCCAGTCACCTACATAGGAGGAAGGAGGACATGGGCAAGGTGGGTTGTGCAGTTGTGTTGTGATCCCTCAGCTTGGTCTTCATCTGATGAGTCTGATGCGTTCTGATGTTAGAGAAAAACTCCTGGCATTGGAGTCTATTCACAGAGGACGGGAGGAGGAAGGCCATGGCTTATTCATGCAAGGGCAGAGTGTAGGAGGTAGGAAGGCAGTCCTCTGAGTGTGCATGGAAGGGGCATGGGCAGATGTTCTTTAATCGACTAGCTACTTGGAAATGTAATGATCAGTCATTTTCAGGCTGTCCAGTATTAACCTCTGCTATTACTTATCTCCACACACACACTGCCTCCTTCCAAGGAACCTAGGCATTTACATTTTTGGAAAAGTTTCCAATGTACTCACCTGGTACAAAGTAGATTGCGATGCTCTCCTCCTAGTGATCCCAGAAAATCTAAATAAATTACTTGACAACATACAGCAAACTGAGAATCCAAGGGCATGCTGCTCCCCACAATTGTCTTCAGGCTCGCCCTCAGGCTGGTGTCTCCATAGCGTGACAACTACAATAGCTTGGTTTTTAGTATCACGACTGGAGGAGAGCAGAGAATGGACTATCTTGCCTTTGCATAACCATCTTTCCGGCCAGCACCTTGATGCCTTATATGTTACAAGAGTAACTCCCACTGACTGTCAGGGATTTGGCTTTCCAGCTTCTTGGCTACAGGGGCCATCCAAAGCGGGTGACTATTGAGCCATTTACTGTGCCCTAATTTGCAAGTCACTTTGCAAAGATGCCTTCCCCTTGGCAGGCTGTCTCACCATTATGAAGTGTCTACCAGTAGGCAGTCCTGTGCACATCTTCCAGCTAATTTAGAGAAGCCCAGAGTAAACATCTCTAACACTCTAGAATGGTTGTCCCTAACCTGCAGACAACCACTGGCTGGTTCAGTGAATGCGGTGCCTGATTATGGGTGACACTTGAGGTTGGGGAAGAGGAAGGAAAGACAGAGTCTAACTCACAGAGCACAGCTCTCTAGCAGAGAGGCTTTGTTGTGCCTTGGCCAGCCGTGGGACCCTGACTCCTTATCTCCCACCATGGATACTAAATAGACTAAATTCCCCATTTCACTTTATAATGACCATGCTGCTTCACTAAGCCGTTACCACTCCATTTCAGGGATCAGGTTCAGCAGCCATTGTATTTTAGGAATGAAAAAGATAAAGCTATCTGTGACCGTCCCTCTGAGATGGGTGGGTCCTTTGTCCATTCAACAAATACTTGTAAGTGCCTGGTGGAATTCAAGACCATAGAAACATGAACCACCCTACGCAACTGCTTTTCTGACATGGGAAGAACCAACCATCAAGTATGGGAGACAAATTGCATACATAGGAAATGAATCAGAATCCAACCTGTAAACAGGTACAAAATAATAGAGCACAGAATTGATGACATCATTTCTCGAGGGACCCCAGTCTAGCAGGCAAGTGAGGGAGGACATGTGATTTTATCTACTCCCACATTCTCAGTTTGTTCCCCATGCTAAACAGTCCCAAAACTTGACCTCAGCCAGTGGTATGCTGGAGTGGGCTCTTGAGACCCAACCGTGCGGTCCCTTCCCAGCACTGTACCCAGTGACATCACATTGGTAGCTTGAAATTGGCCATGGTGGGAGGACAAACACTAAGGAAGTAGGCCAACTCTAAGAATCAGGACTTTTGTTCTTTCAGAGAATTTGTTGCTACATTTACCAGCATGCCTCTGCCCCAGCCTGCATCTCTAGAGTTTCACACCCATATATCTAAATGCTTAAAAGACATGTCCACTAGCTGTTCCCTGGATACTTTTAGCTCAGTATATTTAGTCCTAATTTATTTGTTTTCTTTCTCCGCTTATCCTTTGATTCTCTTCTGAGAAAATAGCACCCACTTGTTCATATAGAAACCTGGGAGTCATCTACGCTCTTACTTCTCCCATACTCCCTACATGGTATCAGCCAAAAGTCCTATTGATTCAGATAATATATTTCTTCTTCTTTTCTCCCTCCACTACCCGTACCCTAGTTCAAGACACCATCATTTATTTCCAGATTGACATTATCAGTCTTAAAAAAAGGTCTTCCTGCCTCCCAGCTAACCTAACTTTAATCAATGCTACAATCTGCAGCTAATGTAATATTTTAAAAAGCACACATGGAAGCATGTCATTCCTTGCTTACTGCTCCTCCCCCAGTGAATCCTCAAGTATTTGTTAGAAGTCAATAATTTTTTACAAACTCTATTATAGCTTATAAAGCATTGCATGATCTGGCCATTGTTTATCTCATTTCTTACTATCTTCCTACACATCTTCTTTGCTTCTACATATATTTCTTGCCCATTTTCTCCAGCTCCCATCTCAAGCAGGAGGATACATATGAATGTACACCCATACATCTACATCCACCCCCACTTATATACAAGCATGTGTACACATAAGTACACACACACCCTCTTCACCTTGCCTGCTTCTACCAATTTTTGGCTTCAGCTTAGACTGGCTTCCTTGTGAAAGCCTTTCCTGGTCCTCTCCATGTGATAGCAGAAATCTTGGACTTCTTCAGCATAGCATGTAACACCCTACTATAAATGTCTAGATATATATCTGATTTCCCCCAGGAAAGCAAGCTTGGTGAGAACTGTCATCCCTATCCCCTACAAGCACAGTGCCCAGCCTCTGCAAGGTGACCAAGAAGTGTTTATTTATTAACTCAATGTATGCATGCATGAATGAAGATATCAAAGATGAATTTGCTCTTAGATATACTCCTTTTATTGAAAGTGTTTACTGGCTTGCAGTTATTGAGATCTATGTGCTATGAACTATTTGTCTGGATTTATCCCATTATTTTTCTGGCTCTTTTTTTTTCTCTGTCCTTTTTGTAATTCATAATACAAATGACCTCACAAAATCACTCACAATTGAGAGCATCAGTGAATGGACAAGAATGCATGAGAAAAAAAATGCTCTGCATGGACAAAGACTGATTCTGTTTGTCAGAATGCGTATTGTCAAATCCCACACACACCAACGCTGTGGGCTGGAGCACAGATCCTCCTAAAGCAATATCACGGTGAAGCTGGAAATCTATTTTCCTGGGTGTGCACAGCTGTCTCCTAGCACTTTGGGGAGCAGCAGGGGGTTCATGAAGAAGGCAGAAAGGGAAGTCTGGTTAATTTAGGAGCTGAGAAGCAGAGCAGCCTGGTGAGGTAGAGGCCCTTGGTCAGCCCGGCTTCCTTAAGGAAGGAGGTAATGAGAAGAATGTCTCCTTAAAGATGCTTGGTGGGGGTTCATATGTGTTCTCTCACGATCAATTCCAGGGGAAATTTAGGCAGATTTCAAGTCAAAATAGGATTTCTGTAACAGGCAGAACAGAAAGCTGCACCTGAACCCACAATCCCAGCTGGGCTCTCTCCGTCTCTTGCATCCTCCCCGGTAAAGAAGATTCTCCAATGAGAACAGAGTTGATGAGGTTGGAGATGAAAGAGAATCCATCTGAGGTTTGCTTGAGCCATCTCAGACATGCAGGGGCCTGAACTCGTGTGCACTGGGCAAGTCGGGAGTGACGGCTGAGGGAATGTGGAAGCTTCTTCACCGAGAAGAGACAGGGCTCCCGCAAATGTTTTGCAGGAAGCTTTTTCTGTGTGGAGCGGTGCTTGAGAAGCACTTTCTTTCTCTCTGAATCTCATCCCTTAATTTTCTCCCTTGATAATTAAATTACAGTAACAGGTTGACACCAAAAATAGAGGGGGCGGCTTGAATGTCTTCAAAATTAAATTCATCCAGTGACAGAAATATGATTTGGCTCTACCGAGGCTTTCTGCTTCAGCGGGTAGCTAAGGGTTCCAGTGTTAACCTCGGCAGTTAAAGGTGCCCTCTGATGAGTTTGGAAACTAGCCAAGGTCTCACCATTTGGCTCCCCTGAAGAATGTAACAGCAGAGCCTTGGGCAAAATACAAAAGGAACAGTGCAGCAGTTATGAGAAAGGAACAACTCACTAATGGCATTCTTTGAGCTTCATGAAGCCAATGTGGGGACAACACTTGGGAATAGAACCCCTCAAACCAGACCATGAGGGTAGTTGTGTGGTGGACAACAGCAGTGGAGTTCTCTGAATGAAACACTGGCACTTGCATTTACTTACTGAGTAATTTCTAGAAGCTCTACGGCCCCATGTGTATAGTGGTGAATATGATTCACCCACTTAGCAGAATTGTTGAAAGGTTGAGTACGCATCTGTCAAAGGGCTTATAAGGTGTCCGGTGCTCAGCACACGAGGGCCACGTATTTATTTACTTTTTCTCTATTTTGCACTCACAAGGCCATCGCTATCCATTAGGATCCCATGGCCCTTTCTCATTAATACTGGAAAAGGCTGCTTTGCGTGGAAGTCTAACAGTGAAGGCATGAGACGGATGGCTAAGTTGGCGCGGCCATTGACATTCCCCGAGCATTGCAGCCCTGCTGCGCCCCAGGAGCCTGCCTTCATTAAACAGGAGTGGGGGCCTCTCTGCCTTCCCTTGTCACATGTGAATGTGGACCTAATGGTGGTGATTAGTCAGTGTCCAGTGAGGGAACACGTGGGCTCCCACTGCCCCCCATTTCTGCACAGCATGCTGAGTGATGCATTCGATGAGGGGATGGAAGGGTCATTAGCCAACAGGACTGGATATTGATCCAAGGAGTGAGATCCTGGGATTTGGAGGCAAGTCACAGCTCCTTCTTGTGGAAAATAAGCCATTATGCCTTCTTGGAGGGCTCTGAGCACCACTGCCATTTGGAGTTGGAGGGGCCCAAAGAGACCCCTTTCCCAAACCCAAACCAGCCTGATTGAATAGTGTAACATCAGAGAAGCCTTGAATTCCAGAGTGTTTGGTCTTTTTAATACATTCTTCCTTCTTTTTCCATTCTTAATTCAAAGACAGTGGCTGTAATCCCAGGAGATGCTCTCCCACAGCGCTGTTAGAAGAGCATGTCGATCCAGCAGTACATTTCCTCTGAATCAAACTAAAATGTCATCCTAGAGTTAAGAGCAGAAAGTATATGTGACCCAGTCGCTGGGAGAGGGCAGGCTACAATACTTGGAGAGACAGGACATGATGTCCTTTTCCTTTCCTAGGAGTTGTTCCTCATCTGCTTTCTGACAATTGGTTTAAAGGCCATTGCCAAGTGCAGAAAGGAACTACCAAGGGTGAGAGAGGTGGTTGCCACCCTTGGAAACAGTAACAACTGCAGAGGAAAGACAAGTGGACACATTAAGAGGTAGATCCAAACCATAAACCTTCACTTCTGTTTCAAAGTTAATTCAGTCAATAATAGCAACATGACGCCATCACCTAAGGTTTACTGACGTATCGAACACTTAACCATGGGCCAAAAACCTATGCCGAGTGCTTTACGTGCATTACTCAATTTTATCCTCACAACTACCCTAAGAAATGATTGCTACTGTTATTTCCCCTCACACAGATTTAAAAAACAAAACACACACACACGTGAATAAGTAACTGAAATGTAGAAAATCTCAGGAATTTCCCAAGGTCATCAGTGAAAAACTGCTTGGGATTTAAGGAAGAAGCTGGGATTTGAACTTGAACTATCCCCATAGTTAATCCTTTCATCTGGCTCTTTTCCGGATAACTTGCAGTATTTCACAGCCTTTTATAACCAAAGCCCCCACAAAGCTTTCTGATTCCTTCCCCGCTGATCTCTACCAGGTAAGAGATACTGTGTCTGGTTGTACGTTCTGCTCTTTTTATTATGAAATCTACAGGTATTGTGTTTCGACTGCACAAATCACTCCCCAGAGTGCTTAATATGCTCCTCCCCCCTTTACTTTTCCCTTTCTCCTTCTATCCTGGTGGCATTCATTCATGTATTAATATGAGAGCATCTATTGAGTTTCTGTAGTGCCTATAGGGAGAGACAATCATACAGTGATGTGCTGGATGACTCCCTGCCCCCCAAGCAAGCAAGGGGCCCCCTTTCATGCAGCAGGTCTTCCAGGCAAGAGCAGGGCTGCATGTCCTCTTACCACTTCTAGAAGTGAACACCACTCATCGTTCCACATTCACTCCAAACCCTGCACCTCCGGGAAGCCTTTTCCAGACACCACATGCTTCCTCCTCCCACACACACACAGGAACTAAAATAAAACATTTCTATAGCAAAGCTGTTGAGAACCAAAGCTGGAAAGACAGGTGGGGCCGGATGGGAAAGGGCCTCAACTGATAGACAAAAGAGCTTGGCCTGAAAACAATAGGCAATGGGAAGTGGTGGTGGGCATTTGAGGAAGAAAGCATCATTTAGGGAGATGGAAGTAGGGCGTGGCTTATGGGGCAGGTGGATGAATATCAGGAATGAGTTTAGGAAGAACCAGACCAGATCAGGGGCATGCAGTGTGAGGAGGAGGTGATGTGAGGCATCCTCAGACAGGAGGATAGTCTTATTCAGGGGGGGTCAGATAGCTCCGTTAAGAACATGCAGTGAAACTCAACACCTTTCTATCCACCATTCAGGATTAAGGAGTTGACTTGAGGATGCCGATAAGTTCGGACATGTTTCATTTGGCCATTTGAGGAGGGAAGGGAAGGGAAGGGAAGGGAAGGGAAGGGAAGGGAAGGGAAGGGAAGGGAAGGGAAGCTCTTCCCTCCCAGATCCTCATATGACTGATAAGCCTTCCTTTCAGTCTGTAACCTCTGCTCTCTGATTGGCAATTCAGGCTTGCTGGTCCAGATTGTCAAGAAAGACGACGTGGCTTACAGTCTGGGCTCCAAGAGTTCTGGCTCCTGTGCATGATGTGCTTCCTATAGACTCTAACCCAGGTGCTCTGAGCTCTTTCGTGTACTGAGAGCCCACCATCCACCTGCCTCAGGTTCCCGGCCTGTCACCCTGCCCAGGGTTGTATAGCCCCACTTTTAAAGTTCTGGGCGAGAAGACAGTGAGTTCACAATACACCTAACCCCAAACACCTCTGGTAAGTGCTGGAGGTCTCTAGAAAGCCTAAAGAGGAGGAACCAAGGGAAATGTAGTGAACATAAAACTATTCCCTGATTCCCTATGCCCCTCCCAAGATCTATTGAAGATGCCTTGAACATCGTGGTTCCAGCGGGCAGGAGGATGGCACCTGCTGGCCAGCCCAGGTGTTGCTGCTACCTCTATACTTACCTGCTCAGGGACAAAGATATCAGCACTAAGCTGTGGGGACAATAAAGTCTATTCCCCTTTCCCTCCCTGGTATCTCCGCTTCTCATCCTGGGCCTGTGGAATTCGCTGTGAAGGCACGGCAAAGGCCTTGGAGTTCTGTCCCAGCCAGCAGGGGAAGTGGGGATAGGAACATGTGCCACTTTCCTGCTAACTGCTTTGAAAGGAAAAAGACAGGTGTGGGTCCTGCTGATTCCTGAAACTGTCACAGATGAGAAGCAGCATGCAATGTCAGGACAGCTTTGTAGATCTCAGTCTGGCACCCTTGCCAAGATCACAGAGACTTGGGGGAGGAGCTGTTTGAACCAAAAACTACAGCAGGTTTTTGGGGTCTTTTTGTTTTTGTTTTTGTTTTTTTTGGCAACTTAGAGGCAATGTGAATCAAAAGGGTAAGAGGGGGAACTAACCCTGACTATTACAAACAGTTGTTTTGTTTTTGTTTTTGGTTTTTGTTTTTAAATGTGGCCTTGCACTCACTTCTTCAAACGGTGAAGGGTTGTGGGATCTTCTCCCAGCTCTGCCATTTGCTAGCTGTGTGACCTAGGGATTCATGCTTAACCTCTCTGGGCTACAGTTGCCCATCCATACTGAGAGTAATAATACCTCCCACACAGGGATTTTTGAGAAAGTTAAGTTAGATATCACTTTGGCTTAGTGCCTGGCAATCCAGAATAGCTCAATTTTTGTTGCCGTTATTTAGAAAAAAATATTTAAAAAATACAAATCCTTTTATATAGGCAAAATTGTGGGTTGACAACCATGGACTGCTGGTAATAACCCATGTTGGTTAAACAACATCTGGAAGTTATTCTTCTTCCCAAATTTTATTAAAGAAACTGAAGCCCACGGAGGGGTGAGGGAAGGCTAGCAGACAAGTGTCCCTCCTGAGCCGCGAACAACCTCTGGGGGGAATGCCAGGGCATGAGAGAGGACTCTGGCCATGAGCTGGGTATGTGAGGAGACACAGCAGGTGCTCAGGTTCCCTACTCTCCTCCCAGAGCTCTTCCCACTCTCTTTGCTCCTTTGCCACTACCCAGGCAAGTATCTAAGGTGAGACTGAGAGGCAGCCACTGTCCCTATTTGCAGGGCATGGCCCCATAGTAAAATGGTCTCTAAAATCCTTCTGCTGAAACATGAAATTTAATATGGAGAAAGATTTCACATCCTCATCCTCATAGTTTGCATTGATTTGGTGCTTAAGTGGACCAGCCACTGCAGTCCAAGTAGGGCCTTTCCTCAAGGATTTGCCCTCAAGCAGTTAGAATGGCTATAGTAGATACTCAGACTCACCCATTATGATCAAAGGTTATCTTAATTCACACAAATACAACCATTTCAAAGTGTTGGCCCTTTTTTCTGCTGGCTGAGAGTTCCAAGCAGCATAGCACAGAAGAAAGAGATTGCTTTTCCTTGAAGGTCAACGTTAATTGCAAGGTGACCGTGACCTTGGCACATGAAAGGGTGATGAGTCTAGGCAGCTGGGTTCTCTTTTTCTTCAGCAGGATCTGAGTTTCCTACCCAGCAGCTGTGGGTGCCTAAAATTGACATTTGAGCTATGTATAAATTTCACTAGCTCTCTAAAAAGGTGGCAAAATGAGCCCATATATAGGAGCTTACACTTTCCACTCCAGCCTAGCTCCAAATTAAATAGAGTCCAACTAGGTTAGAAGAGAGTCCAAAATTTAGAAGCAACATTGGAGTTCATTCAGACCTACCTCCTACCCAATGTAAGAATCCTCTTTGCAAGCCCCTGCAGGTGGTCTTGCAGCCTCAACTCGAACACCTCTAAAAACAGAGAGCTCAGTACTTGGCAAGATAATCAAATTCAATTTTGAGCACTCTTTTTTTTGCTTAAATTGAATCCCATCTTGGTTTCCTATAACTCTTACCTGTTGAGGTTCTGCCTGGGATGAATAGAGTATCCTCTCGGTAGCGTCCTGAGTTGTTTTGAAGTTAGCTCTGTTGACCAAATAAGTTTTGACTTTCTACTTTTGTTCTTTACCATTTATTTAGCCATTCCTTATGATTTTCAGCCATTCGCTATCTATCCTCAATGCCCTCTGCATTGGGGTTGATGAGGGCACTGGGTGAACCTTGTATGAATGCTTTCCAATGGAGCCAGGCAGAGGGGTCAGTGTTGAAACCCTTTGCCATTTACACTGACTGGGGAGACAGCTTGCATGTGGGAAGGAAAACCAAGGTCGTGGTCACAAAGATCACTAATAGTATGAGCCTTACCAATGAAGCAAGCCTAGAAATGTGAGGGAGAAAGCATAGCAAAGGGACAGAAAGAGTCAGAGAAGGAGATGCAGGATGGCTCAGAGATCTAGGTTTGTTCTCATGCTGACAAATCAGGCTCCCTCCCACTCCCCACCTCAGCAGAGACTAAAGCTGCTGGTTCTTTATCCAAATACAGGACATTAGCCCAAATCAAGTTCACCAAATTAGTCTTGGACCATTTTCCCAAGAAATCAAGATCCTTTTGAATCCTGATTCTGTCTCCCTGGGTGTTCATTGTTTTTCTCAGCTTCATATAGCTCCATATATGCATTAGGTTGCATTCCATGTCTTTCTTCAGGTCAATGTTTAAATTAAATATACAAGAAGACAGGGCCATGCGCAGAACTCTGAAACATATCCCTGTGTTTAGCATGTATTAAGACATGCTGAACTATACCTATTGTAATATCTGGTGACTGAATATGGGTTAAGGGGAAGATAACAATGTAAAAGAAATATCAGACTATCTAATTACAGCATGTGGCCTTGTAAACAAATGCAAACAATAAAATTTAACATTTCTCTCACTAGACTATAGAGGATATTTTATTGATCTTTGTAATCTCGGCAGCTAAACAGTGCCTGACACATAATATGAATTTACTCCATGTTTATTTTTTTAAATGAATGCATAGCATACACTCTCCCATCATTCTGGGAAAGAATGGTAATTAGGGAGGTCCCCAGTTTATTTTTCTCATTTTAGGCAGGGACCCGCAAAGCAACCGTAATTCATCATCCTCCAACCGCCCCTGGTGGATCTGCCTCTTCTTTATTACTCTCACCTTATCTGTGGATTTTGAGTTTTTAGTTTATGAAGGTCCCAACTACCTTGAGAAAATCTGTGCTTCCTTGTAGATGTGTAAGTCTGCTCAGGCTGCCATAACAAAATACCACAGACTGGGTGGCTTAAATAACAGAAATTTATTTCTCACCATTCTGGAGGCTGGAAGTCCAAGACCAAGATGTCTGCAGGGTTGGTTTTTCCTGAGGCTTTGCCCCTTGGCTTGCAGATGGCCATCTTCTTACTGTTTCCTCACATGGTCTTTCTTCCATGTGCACCCCTGGTATCTCTCTGTGTGCCAGTCATCCAAGGCCTAAGCCTGAAAGTGGGATTTTGCTGCAGAGATCCGTGAACATGCACCTGCACTATTATTTTTGTAGTTGATGGAGTAGCAAGTGTCTCTAGGAAGAGGAAGCTTCGCTGCCACCCCCAGTAAGATGAGAGAGAGAGGGGGCCAGTCCACCCCGAGCACGCCTCCCCTGCAGGGCTAACTGAGCCACGATGAAGATAATCTATGAGCAATCAGAAGGGGCATATAAATCAGAAGGGGCATCAAACTCATGGAAAGCAACACTCCCAGTGTGCCACTACTTCCCATCTGGGGCGTTTTCCATCTGGTGTTGAAGGTCACATCTGACAGTGGTGAGGGTGGGGGACATGCAGGGGAGGAAGGAAGGGATGATAGTCCTTGCAAAGTGTTCCCCCTTCATCATGCCAAGCTTAACAGCCTGCCTTTGCTGGTATCTGTGGGAACAGCATTGTCAGAGTGTGGGCGACAGGTGCAAGATAAAACAGGGTCCGGGGTCCAATGGGAAGTTTTTCTAAGTTAACATTCAGACTATAGGTACCTCTTATAGGCTCAGTTCTTATACCTTGGTAACAATTATTTTAAAACTAACTTTATTAAGCACTTACTATAATTCAGTCACACTTCTCAATGCTCTTTACATCTCATTTAGCCCTCACAGTGCTCGATACAGTGGCATTCTTCATGGGGGAATATTGAGACACATAAGGTTAAACAACTTGCTTGGGGTCTCGCAGTTGGAAGGAGATAAAGCTGGAATTCAACTGCAGGCAAGCTAACTCCAGATCCTATGCTCCTAAAATGCTCCCTTCTTATGAAAAAAACCCTACATTTATTAAGCCCTAGATATGTGACAGGCACTGGTCTAAGGTCATACAACTAGTAATTGGCTTTCCAGCATCACATACATGCTTGTCTCTCTCTGCCTTACCCTCATTGTCTTACAGACATAGCTCCTCTTCTAGTTAGAATCAAGCTACTGGTCTTGAGGTAGCTGCTTGGGATCTACCCCTCCAAAGAGAACCCAGACCAAGGATGAGTGATAGAGACATGCTAGGCCTTTAGGATAGGCCAAAGTAAGCCTACTACCTCCTGGAAGAACATCCTTTCCACCCCCTTTCTCAAAATAGCACTGTTGCAATCACATATTGGCAAGCATGCTCTTTCACACTTATTGGATGGGAACTATGCCCAAATTAATTGCTATACTTATTTCAATCACAAATAAGTCATTTTTTTTTCCTTTGCAATAAAGGATGACAGTTTAAGACTCCTGTTTTTGGAGACAAGCAGATTTAGCCATGCTGCATCTTGTTGTATTAGAGAATTGGTCCCATGCAAATTTGATAATTTAATTGTTTTCTAAAGGGCAGTTTCCTGGTCTTACAGTGGGAACACATACCAACCTCAGGCTTGCTGTGAGGTTGATGCCTATGACCAGGCAGCTAGTAAGTTGCGGGGACAGGATTCAAATCCAGGTTTGTCTGATTCCATATCCATCATTATTAGTTGCACATGTTTTTAAACTTTCTTTAGACTGTTCTCTTTTATAAAATGGGCATACTTATTCTCCCCTCACTGATTTGTGATAATGAAATGATAAATATACCAAAAAAGGCAGCTCTGGGCACAACGGGTTCCATGTGATGGCCGTTGTAGAAAGATCAGCAGAAACTACAAGAAAAGCTTTATTCCCTGTAAGTTGCAAGTAAGAAGATATTTATATATGATTATCTTCTTACACCTACTTTAGCTTTTGTATTTCAGGATATATGCATATGCATCTACTTTTTGATTTCAGAATGTATGGATATGAATGATACGTGTAATTTTTAGAGTATCTGAGATTCCAAGTAGCCACAGGAGCTAGACCAGTAGAGAAGACATAATGAACACACAGTCCTGAGTGGGTATACATTTATTCTGGAATGTGACCCTGCTCATGTACAGAAGGACAGGTGCATTGGTTCTGCTGTGGGGATGGAGTTGTCATCTTTGGAACAACCAAAGTACTTTGTCTTGTCAGCTTGCTGGTAATTCATCAAAGAGAATAAATGGACAGAGTACCTTGTGTGAATCTAATTTCCCCTAACCTACCAGACTCAATCCCCAAGAAGGCAGGAGATGGAACCCAGACTACAACACGGGGACGGGAAAGATGAAAGGGACATTTCTGTGGTAATATCTCTGCATTCTTTTTTTTCTTATGACTCTAGTTTTAGTCCTTGAACAAATGGACAAAAATAATTCTAACCATTAGCAGCTAAAAATGGACAACCATTTCTGGATCAGGAGAGAGGCAGACTAATTATATTAATGTAGAGTAATTATATATATTTATGTTCAGTATCCTCACTGCAGTTCTGAGATGAAATTCTTTTCAGGAGGAAATTGGTGAAGTCAGAGAAGCAGTAGGGTACTAGGCGGATGTTTCAGCAATTCCAGCTGTTTGAAAGTAGAAGAAATGTCTGCATTTGAGCCCTTGACTTACACCAAATGCTGGTCAGAGTAGAGCGCTGGTCGCTAAGGAGCCTGCATCCGGTGATAACTGTATGATCCCAGCTGCTGTGAGAGTCCAGGGGGAGCCGCTTTTAATTCTCATCTTGCATTAGTTTCTTGGTTTAAAAAGACAGGGAAGTTCTCCAGCGACCTTATACATGGGAGGGGGGATTGTTGCTGGAAAAAGAAGATGCTTAAGTAGAATTTTTGGCCATTTATTGCTGCAAGTTCTGGACTGGCTGCCCCATATTTTCACATAGACTTGAGGATTCAGCCACCAAATGATGTCCCCAAGCTTTTACAGCCAAGACCAATGGGAGTATATGACAATCACAATTCCTTTCTGAATCTTGTTTTGATTTCCAAGGGAGATATGTATGCTGAACTGGGTTCAACTTCACATTCTGTGCAATGACTGCATCGACCCGTGAAGGCAGGGTCCCGGGACGGATGCACTGGTTTGGACCTCACCATCCTGTGCAGGCGCAACAGGCAGGGTGGGACACTGTGGATGGGGGGAAGTGAGGGAGTTGTCTCATCAGTCAGACTTGAGTCATATGCTCAACTTAGGGTCCATCATTTGGGCCAGAGAGACTAGTAATATGACTAACTAGGTCTCGGTCATCGGACCTCTGTTCCATTTAGAAGAGGACTAGTCCCACCAGAACCCAAATGAGCAGGAGAGAACAAGAGGAAATCTCCATTTTCAGAGCAGATTGAAAGAAGGGATGTTGGGCAAATAAAACTAGTAGACACCCGCTCTCAACTGTGATGATCTTGGGCAGAGAATGTAATCTCCTTTAGCTCAAGATAAATGATGATCATAATTTCTCCCTCATAAGGTTGAAGATTAAATGAGTTAACAGACATAAAAAACAAAGTACTGTGTTTGGCATAGAGTAGGCACTCAATAAATGTTAATTCCTTTGGTCCTAAATAGATACCTATATTTTAGTACTTTTTAAGAGGTCTTGAGTGCCAATTTGAAAGCTTGGTTCTAATGTTTCCGGCTGGGCTGTGATTCAGGGAGGAAACAAATAGGAAAAAAAAATTTTTTTTTTTTTTACATACTGCCCTATATAAGTCCAGATCATTCCAGAATGTCCCTGTACCCCTCAGCAACCATCACTGAAACAAAAACTATGGCTATGCCTTATCATACTTGCCCTTTGGAAGCTTCTCATCCATCCTTCCACATCCATCCATCTGTCCATCTGTCCATTCCTTCAAGAGGTATATTTGAACACTTATTAAATGCCAGATACTGTGTTAAGTACTGATTATACAGAGCTGCTTTAAACAAAGCCCTTGCCTTATGGAGATGACTTTGGGGTCATCAGAATTGATGTCAAGCAATCCTGTAGGTTGTGGGGGTAGGGGGAACAGAAAAAGGGCCTTCCCTAATAGAAGCTAGTGAAACTTTCAGTGTGTAGTTACTTTGAAAAGAAGAAAAGCCCAAACTTTGAGCACAGTGCAAAGGTTAATGGAATGTTTTTGGATACCTCTGCTTAATAGAAAGAAATTTATTACGGAAAAAAGAGGCGGAAGTTCAAACTTCCCTGGATAGCTTTTTAAGAGGCCTGGATTATCGAAATCATCTCCCAAATAACCCTTTTAAATCTAAAAAGAACAGTCTTGCTAATTAAATGTTTAATGAATATTATAGCTAGCATATCAATTTTAGGTAAAATTTATGAAGCAGCAGGCTGAATATTATATGCTGCATTACCTTATGGCTGTTGTGAATATTAATACTATTTTGCTCTTTACTGTTGTGGTCTCAACATGGGTTATTTTCTCAGAGATTCGTGATGGTTCTGTCAAGTAGACAGGGCAGTGTGCCCTATCCTTATGTTACAAATTAGGAAATGAAGCTCAGAGACTGGGAAGAGATATGAGGCACACATTTTTACACACTTTGTAGACCTTTGACTATAACTACTCTAACGTCGTGTTTCAAGGATTTTATTGCCTTTATTTTTTTAAGATTTTATTTATTTATTTGACAGAGAGAGAAAGCACAAGCAGGGGGAGTGGCCGGCAGAGGGAGAAGCAGGGTCCCCGCTGAGCAGGGAGCCCGATGCGGGACTCGATCCCGGGACCCAGAGATCATGACCTGAGCCAAAGGCAGATGCTTAACCAACTGAGCCACCCAGGCGCCCCTCAAGGATTTTATTTGCCTTTAGAGCATATTATTAGTCATATCTAAGGTCTCTTTAGTCTTGAGACCTTGATGAGAGCATGAGCTGGTATTGCATTTGTTGTTATAACCAGGTAATTCATCCACCCTGGAGGACTTTTGAAGACATCAATCTCTAAATCTGCCTGTGTGCTAAGGGAATGTCGTAGCAGATGCCAGGACAGGTCTCTGGAGCCAGTCTGCCTGGGCCAAGTCCCGGTGTCTCATTTCCTTTCAAGATTTTGGGGAAACTGAGTTATTTCACCTCTCTGTGCTTCATCCACTTCCTCTGTAGTATACAGATAATAGCATTTCCTACTTATATTTTTATGGATGTTAAATGAGCATTATCAGCTGCATGGGGAGCTAGGGATTCATGGTGCTCATTCAGGAATCTCTCTCTCTCTCTCACACAAACACACCCAAATAACTCACACTTGCACACATGTTGCAAACAGGCTACAAACCTGTGCACCTCACAAGAAGTTACGTGAAGATTCTTGTCAGGGTGAATGGAAGATGGGATTTGTAAAGGATAATTATCTGAGGAAGTTTCTAGTGAGAAGATGAAACAAGAATTGGCTTTTGACGACTACCTTGAGGAGAGAGTGGTATGGAAATGCACCCTTTCCAAACATGTTCTTCGTACCTTGTCACTGGGCATGAAGTTCCACCATTAGTAAATTATTCCTTGGTTCTTAGAAATGTTTTGTTTTTTCCTCTAAAGGACCCCAGCAGTACAATGTTTCTAAGAAACCAGGTTCTCCAGGAGTATAACAATCAATGGTGCCTAAATTTGAAGAGACACAAGTAGGAAAAAAAAAAAAAAATCTCTGGTTGAGGGGAGATATGGGAGATTTTACAGCTCACACATAAATTCTTCAAACTTCACTTTTGTTCCTGAAGGAGGGGCTAAGTCCTCAAGTAGCTAGAAAGTAGCTTTTTCTTTTTCCCTTTTTCTTGTTGTTGTTGTCGTTGGTTTTTTTGTTTGTTTGCTTGTTTGTTTGTTTTTTTAGATTTTTTATTTATTTATTTGACAGAGAGAGACATAGCAAGAGCAGGAACACAAGCTGGGGGAGTGGGAGAGGGAGAAGCAGGCTTCCTGCCGAGCAGGGAGCCTGATGTGGGACTCGATCCCAGGACCCTGAGATCATGACCTGAGCCGAAGGCAGACGCTTAGTGACTGAGCCACCCAGGCACCCTGTTGTCGTTGTTTTTAATTCATTCACTGCACCAAGGATTTGTAAAAGCACACAGATACACACACACCCCACACAACACGCATCACACACAAACCACATGCACACACACACCCCCACAAACACTACAAAACATACACCGCACGCATTGCACCACAGGCCATACATACATACCCCACTCCGCCCCACACAACACAGACCATGTACCACACGTCCACACACGCCACACCCTTCACAAACACACACCGCCATGCACACCAAACATACAGATACTCCAGCTACCACACCACACGTACTCACACAGACACAGAAAATAACCCATAATCTATACATCTTAATCCGTATTCTGTCATTTTTTGCTGTGTAACAACGCGATAGACTTTGAATAATTAAGATAACTAACGTCTTCCCTGCCTCCCTCACAGAACCGATATGAGGGCTGGGATGCCATGTGCAACAGCGCTTTGTAGCCACACCGAGCTCTGGAGAGATCAGTCAGCGCCGTTCCTCACTGAATGAGGGGAGCGGGCCTTCCCCACAGGCCACGTCAGGGGCCATTGGGAGCGCCAGCCCCTCTCAGTCCACGCCCAGGACTGAATATGTGCTGGTGAACCGAATCACTGGTGGCCTGACCCGGGACGGGATACCACAGATGGGCCCAGGCACGCTTTGGCAACCCTGCCCTGGCTACATGGAGAAACCCTGTTGTAGAGACATGTCTTTGCTCTAAAGGTATCCGCTGTGCGTATCCCATGAGCTAAAACAACTGTCAATTCTTCATTTTGCTTTGACCAGTTAGTCTTCGGCAAGTGCTTTCTTTTAATCTGTATTGAACTTAAGTCGTACGGTAAGAGAGAACTTTTACTCAGCACTTTCTTAGTACTTACGAGCGATTTCATAACAACCCCATGGGATGCATAACATTACTAGTCTCTCCTACATGAAATACAGGGGGTGAAACCTGCAAGGCAACCAACCACTTCCATTTACCTGGGACTGAAGGAAATGCAGGAACACGACGCTCTCAGTGCTAAAACTGTGGAAGTCCCCGGCAAACTGGGACAAGTGGTCACCATAAAGTTGAGGCCCAAGTGACCCTGCTGTTCTGTCAGCGGCCCCGGAAGACCGACTCCACACTTGGTTTCTAACTAAATGAGACTGGAAGCAGAAAAGGAACAGCTAAGTTGGCAAGGCGACAGGCAGGCTCACTGAATCCTACACGCAGACCCCAAATGGGTTTCACCATTATAAAGGCTACTAAAACAAAAAAATATTCAGATAGGCAGTATTTCTTGGGAGTTATTATGTACAACAGAAAACTGTAACACATTTGCCCAAACTACTTGAGCTGCAATGAGGGAGACAATAATAGATTAAAAAATGAAATTAAATAGCACAAAAATACCCAAATAACCCACTCTTTTCCAATTTCCAGCTTTGCTTTCAACTGAAGAATCCAGTGTTCCTGAGAGAACCTATGGACTGACTTAGCAAATAGTTAAGGCCCATAAATTCTTAAATATAGTTATCCAAGCACTATTGGAACCACAGATTTTGGGAGGAAGTTTGTCCAGCAATATACTTAAACCAGCAGACACCAAGCTGTATAATCAAGAACTTCATCAGAGCCATAGTCACCCACAGAAATGCCAACATGGAAAACAGTCCCAACACTTGGAAGTGCAATTCACAAGTGGGAAGGGACTGCATATATTTGCTCAAAGAATAATTTACATTTCTGTGAACGATAGAATGAGTCATTCCATATTTATATATTTATGCATCCCACTGGGGTGTATATTGCAGCCTAATATTCTAATTACTTCTAAATCAATCCCATTCTTCTCTCTATGGAGGGAAAAGAGTTATAGGCTCATCTATGCATATTCTGCCTAGGGACCTCAGCGCATCAACCTACAAGTGTGTCTTAAAGTAGATGTTGAGGATTGCTTACTTCAGAATCATCGGGGCTATGTGATAAAATGTAAATTCACATGACCTGAACAGAGCAGAGGTTCAGGAATCCAAATATCTAAAATCTGTTCTCTACTTGACCTTTATCCACTCTAGTCTGAAGAATCACTGGCATAGAAGGTATGTGAAAGCAGGCTTTTTTTCTCACCAGATCACCTGTGGCAAGTGATAGAACTGAGTCTTGAAAGATGATTTTGCCCTCTAGATCTTTGACAAAATGGCCTTGCTAACCCAACTTCAAATGTTGGAAGGCTGGCAAAAATGCATGGAGAGTTAAGAATTCTTCCCCCAATCTTTTATTGATGAAACGCCTTCACCACTGCCAGAATTGTCCGGGGAAAGTATGCAACTTGCCTGACATGTTTTGCGAGTTGCAATTAAATATTCACAGAGCAAAAAGTCATATGTAGTTCTTTGTTGTACATGAATTACGTGCAAAGGGTATATTATAGTAGGCGAATAACATTTCTTAAAGAGTACGTCTTATTGACTGTGAAATCCAGCCCACTCTGCCTTGTGAGTGTCTGCTCCTCTTCTGTGTGTGCGTGTTCTACCTGCATTTCTTCCAAATTCACGCCTCTCCAGAAGGTTCGCATTCTGATGAGTTAAGGGTAGTGGATACGTACATTGTTTCACCTGGTAAGAACACTTCTCCCCCAAAGCACCCTCCTAACTGCTATCAAAACCCCTCAACACACTTGCTCCCATAGCCTTCTCTTACTTTCTCCCTTTTGCTACCGACCTGCCTGAATTCTCTGGCAAATCTTCCCACCCTTTCTACCTTCTGTCCCCTGTCAAACAGCATGGGATGTCCCCAGCTTATATATGTAGGTTTCTGTAACACCTACTCATGTAAACTGGCATTTGTCTTTGCTTCCTCATGGGTCATAATGACCCCAAGGGATGGCGGTATGTGCTACTTCCTCTATCATACCTAATGATACCCAGTTCAGCATTCTGCACAATTAGCTCTGAGCCTCTGTGCAGACTGGGTCCTCAGTCAGTGCTGCCAACTGACTGACTCAGTGATGGTTATTCTTCCTTCACCTTATGATTCTTAGAATCCCCACAGAACTAAACTTGACTTCCCCAAGCAGTCATTTTATAAAACCAGGGGGACCAAGCTAATATGAACCCATCATTAGGAGTTCACCTCATAGCTCGGATCAAGTAAACTCATGCAGGCTTTTCTTTTTCTTTTTTTTTCCCCCCTCACAGCCTATTTTTCAAAACTCTCAGTAAATACATTTAATAATCAGTTGGTAGATTAGCATACAAAACTAGTCTTAACTAAATTCGAATTCAATCTTCATTTGAGGTAGTGATAGCTAATATTGACTGTTGCATAGAATTATGAGAAATCCCTGAATAGTCAGCTCCAGTGGGGCCTAGATCTATTTTTTAAAACCAGTTATTGATTTCTGCAAATAGACTTTCCTTGAGGCTCCAGCAGATCATGGTCTTTAGGTGAAGTGTGGTGACTTGATGGATAACGAGGGCGAGTACATTTTCCCTTTGTTCATCTACATTCTTATTAATAATAATATCTTTCATTTATAACTCCTTTCATCCCTGAGCATCGAGAAGTGCCTTGCAGATGTAATAATGCTGTATGGAGAAATCCATCACTGAGCCTCGAGGCGAGACCCAGTGGTTGTTTAGCTACACAGCTCGGCTGAACCACAGCTGGGGACACCAGGAGGAAGTGAACATTCAGCCAAAACTATTTTAAGAAGACAGTTACCAGGTGCTAGATCAGGGTGGGACTAAGCCCTTTGGCCTAACAACTACCAGTGTAGTGAAGGACTCTGCCCCTGCTAATGGTACTGAATCCTCAACCACTGTTCCCAGGTCAGGGTGGCAATTGAGCAGGTTATCTCAAAAAAGGTAGCCCATTTAAGAAGCAATGTCCCATTTCCCTTCCTCCCCCAAAGGAAGGACAAAATTAACTAGACAAGTCTGATGGGATGTAATATGTGTACAAATGAGCACCTGCCCTTCATCCACAGGCAGGTTGAGCCGTAATAGCATCTTATGTATTGCTGTGATGATCCCAGCGTGTAAACATTTCCTCTTCAAAGCTCTTGTTTCCGTCTCTCTTAACCGCAAAAAGCCAAATATGGGAGAATAACTGTCTGGGCTTAATGGGTAAACCTCAAAAAGGAGATTTAGGTTACATTAGTTCACTTTGTCATTTATTGATTGTGTAATCTTAGGCAAGTGGCTTAACCTCTGTGCCTCAGTTTCCTCATCTGTAAGAAAAGAGTAACAATAGCATCTATCTCTTAGGGCTCTTTGAAGAGTGAATGAGATAATCTACGTGCAGTGCTTATCATAGTACATGTCCCACAGTAAACACTAATTGTCAGTTAGTATTAGCATTATTATTCCACAGATAAAGTCAAAACCCCATTCAAAAATTCGAGATTCATCTTTAAACCCCTTATGATTAATTTTTACCTAGATATTTTCCTCCAACTTGGTAGATAACACATTATAAATATTAAAAATATGTCAGTTGGTTAAAAAGCAAAATAAAACAGAGGAAAGGCATGCGTAGACAAGAATAAGATCATCCATTAAGCTTCCCTTCAGAGGAGTTTGCCATCAGGATTTATAGGTGATTTCTTTCAAATGTTTGTTATATGAAGTCATTTTTTCTGATCATTTGGACATGTCTTGAAATCCACCTTCTCCAGGAAAACTCGCCATTTCAATCAGCAAGGAAATTTCCACCCCTTCCAGCCCATATCAGATCACATGATGAGCTTCCCAGGTCCTACTGCTAATTAGCAGCCCAGATTCTTCCCACCCCCAAGCAATCCATTGATTAGATCCTACATAGGATGTCAGTACCTTTCTCTCATGTATGGCTTAGTTTAATGGTTTTGCTTCACTGTGGTTTGACCTACCCATGTGCATTCAGATCACTGCTCATGCTTGGAAAGCAGACTCTTAGAGAGTAAGCATTCGGTCTGCTCCATTCTCCAGCATAGGGCCCAGCACATTATCATGTCATGGGCAAGTGGATGCTTAAACGTCCCTTGATGCCAATGATTCAGGTGGTGCTATTTTGCTGTGTGCACTGGATACAGATTATTTTTGACCAGCTCAGTAACGGCTGTGGGAGCAAGACACTGGCTTAATTACCCTTCCTAATGGCTGATAAGGATCAAAGGATGGATGAGCAGGAATGCTGAGTGGCACCAGCTGCCATTTCCCATTTCCTTACTGTCCCCAGCCTTGTCCATGAAAGACAAGATTAGAAATGACATCCACTTATCGCCACTTTTTCTCCAATGACATGTAGTTCATACCTTTAAGTGAGTGAGAGTCTCTCCCCCCGCATGTGGCAAAGGGAGAAAGCTCTGTACTCCCTGCTCACTTGATTATCCTCTCTCCAGCTAAGATGCAGAAACCTAACTGCTGTTGAGTAAATCTTACCTACAGCTGAGCTGACCACACAGGACACCTGAGTTCTCAGCTAGGGAACCAGGATGCTTTATGGAAATACTGGGCTGGGCAACAAATCTTCTTCACTAGAGACACACACTGAGGGCTCTCTTTTGGAGTCATATTTGCCTTCTGAAGCTGTTAATAAAGACAGTCTCTTTCCTCTCTGGAGTTATAATTATTTCTAAGAAAATGTTCTGGCCTAAAAATTCGGAAAAAAATATTTCCGTATCAGAAGTCGATGACCTCTACACTCTATTACATTCATTCATTTACATAGATGTATCCTCTTACTACACTGTAAGCCCCATGAGGACCATGTATTCTCAATTCCTAATGACTCGGCCATGAAAGGTACTTGATAAATGTTTATGGAATGACTAGAGGAATAAAATAAGGAGTGAGTTCTACATTAGACATAGGATGAATACATCAATGAATGAGCAAGGATATATATGCATTTTTGGCTAAATGTCCTGTGATGTTGGTTAGAACAATCTACATAAGGGACCCCATATGCCAAGTTGGGGGGATTGGGGATAAGGATTAAGATCTATTCCTTGCTCAGGTCACTAATACAAAGTTTTCCACAAAACATAGAAAAAAAAAAGAAAATTTCTTATTGGGATATGTGGCCTTTGGTGTGCAAGGACCCAAATCTTATAATGTATTGTTTCTCCTTACCATTAAGTAGTTTTTGGACGCTGAAGTTTTTGTTCTCCTACCCATAGTTCAGAAAAATTACCCTCTAATGTCCCTAGGTGCCAGCCAAGAGCTTTAGGAGTGAGTTTATTTTCATCCATCTGGAACATCTCCCTTTGCCCACTCCTCTAACCCTGAGTTCCCAGAAAAGGAAAGGAGGAAAAAGAATTCCAGCTGCTTGCCCTGCAGTGCAGGCAGCTCTGGGCAGATGAAACCACTACCAAAAGCACTCTTAAGGCCACCAACCCCCCTCCTTCTCAGGACACTTCCACTGGCGCAATCCTCTTGACATGGCCACTACAGAGTAGGAACGAGTTGGGTCAGAGGCAGCCACAGCGTTTGAAGTGGGCCTTAGAGGACAGCCGCCGTGTGGAGTGTTTGTGGGGGAGGGATGGGAAGACAGATGCAGCTGAGATTCAAAAGCGTGGTGAACTGGCAATCCATTTCTAACCCTGGGAGGCCACACCTCAGGCCTGGCTCATTGAGATGGGCGGACTGTTTTTCGAAACTGTCTTTCTATGTATATTTATGTAGAACAGCCAGCATCCCTGCAAGGAGCTGTTGCTTGTTATTTTGACTGATTACAGCAGAGAGGCTTTGTTGCAATGGCAGTAGCCCCACATTAGCTCTGGCGAGCCAGACAGAAACCATCAGCTCATTCCGACCACATCCACCCCTGGAGGTGAATATTCAACAGGAATTGATCTCCTTAATGAGAACACAGCCCATGCTGCTTTGATTAGCAGCAGTGGAATTTTAAATAGTTAATTATGACAGAGAGTTCAGCATGTGCACATGTGTGCACTGGGGAGCATGCGTGTGTGTGTGTGTGTGTGTGTGTGTGTGTGTGTGTGTGTGAAAGTTGACACACAGATGATAAGTGGGCACTAAGCCAGTGCCTGGGCCTGGAGCCTTACAGCATGTCCAGGGAGGGTGATGGCCAAAGAACAGCACCAAACCACTGGTGGTTGGAACAAGAGTGGCCCTGCCAT
Organism: Mirounga leonina; assembly: GCF_011800145.1. NCBI lineage: Eukaryota > Metazoa > Chordata > Mammalia > Carnivora > Phocidae > Mirounga > Mirounga leonina. The sequence continues at coordinate 27,706,154 of NW_023270387.1, read as the reverse complement.
CAGGGAAATCCTTAAGGGAAATGATTGATGATGTGCCCTTCACTCTGTACCCATAAACAGTGCTTTCCAGTACATTCTGTCCAGAGCCTGTCCAATGCCCCTTTCCTCTGAGACGTCAGTGGGACCCATGGGATGATGAAGATGAATGCTATGGGCTAGGAGGACAGATCTGTCCATTCCAAACAAAGTAGCTCCCTTTTTCTAAAACTTGGCTGAAATGCCTCCTTCCCCAAACCCAATGAAGATAATTAAGAATAGGCTGAAATGGACAAGAAGACATGATAATTGATTGTGGCCTTTCTGCCTGGCAGGAGCACTTAATTAACCTTTAGATTCAAATATCAAGTGGTGTCTGCACGGAGAGACTTGGGGAAGGAGCCATCTGACCACACTTCTCTCTGCTCACTGAGGGGCTGGTTCAGAGGTCAACTTGGGTGGGCCAAACCTCCACCCTCCACCACCCATCCCCATTCCCACCCAAACATTATTCAGACACCCCAAGTTTCTTCTCCGATCACCCAGCTCGTGAGAATGCCTAACACATGCTGGTGCTATTGCAGCCCAGTCCGTAGCTTTGAGTCATAATGCCTGCAAATGGGAGTCCAAGACTTGGGATCTTCTTAGCCAGGCCTTTCAAGAGGCAACCAAAGACGCAACCCGCAGGCCAGATGTCATATGTCCAGAAAACAAAGGCATGACAGTCCTGCTCTGGTGGTTTTCATCTCACTAGCCTGTGGAGATCACGATCACTCATGGTAACATCCCCTTTGAGAACAAAGCACAGCAAACGAGAGAACTGCAGGTGAACACAGGGAATTTGGGACTCCGCTCAGACTCACTCAACAAACCGAAAAGACAGGAGTGGCCAGTTTCTCAGCAGCATCTGTGTGGCTCATGGGAGCTGGACTCAGCTTTGATTTTGTCAGTCCTCCTTTAAAGACTGACCCCACTGCAGCCACATCAGCTGTGCTGTCTTTGAGACATGTTGCTGGAGGACGACACAAAGTGTGCTTCAGGGCATGCAGGGCCAGGGGGATGCACTGTGTCCCCAGACTTCTCTGTCTTCTGGGATCAGGTGCAGGCTGGTTCGCAGCCCATGCACAGTTGGGGCTCTTTACTGTATGCTTCTCAAGGGCTGATGTGAAACCAGCAGCACATGGGCTGTCTGACCTCTAAATACAGCTCAGAGCACACAATTCAGGTCTCTTTTCCTCCTCTCGCACTGGCAATCTGGTTTCAAAAGAGGGTCAGGCTCTCCTGACCTGCAAAAGGGCATATCTGAATTGACATGAATTTGGGAAGGTGATGGTAGTGTTTCTGGCTATGCCTCGCCTGTCTTGGCTGGCCACGTTTAAAAGAAAAAAATGAAAGAAAAAAGAGAGAGAAAGAAAATAAATAACCCTAGGAAATAAAAGAGGAAAGAAGAGAAGGAAACTATAAATTCACATTTTTTCCCTCTTATTTCCTGCACCCATTTTTTGGTCTTGGAGATTTCTCTATTCAGTCCACACCTTAATGGTGGACCTGTTACTCCCCTCCAGCATTTTTTCAAAAGCAAGAGCAAAACAAAACAAAACAAAACAAAACAACCCCAGCTTCCAGACTCTTAAATAAGAGGGTAATTATTTTTAACAAAAGGACAGTTAAGCAAGCATACTGTATGTCACAACAAAGAGCATCCCAGCTCTCCAGCAGACAGCCAGCTCCCTGCCAGGCACTGCCCTCCTGTCATGGCTACCATTGTCAAGTATCTGGCGCCTTCCTTTCATTGTCTTTGGACCCGTTTCTAGTTTCTATAAAACCAAAACAATCATTCAGAATAACTCCTGGTCACTTATTCACTGATCACTCCAAGAATGTGTGTGTTATTATTCCTCCATCTGCTAGCAAGTGGTGAGACAGTGGTAGAGTCAGCTATCTGCCAGACTTCAGGTCTAAAGAAAAGTTGGCAATCAACTGCACAATGGAACATTGACTGGTATCATGAGTAAGCACAAAAAATAAAAAAATATCACCTAAGGAAGAGAGGGACCCAGAGTGGTAGTTCTCTAATATTAAATTACCTAAGAATCACCTAAGGATTACCTTAAAATGCATATTGAAAGGCCCTACTCTCAGAGATTCTGATTTATCAGATATGAAGTGGAGCCCAGACCTCTGCATTTTAACAAGGACCTTGGGGTGATTTTTTTTGTATGTGCTTCCCTGGTCTCACTTTTGACAGACATCAGTGAAAGTTAACAATGTATCCTTATTCTTTGTCTTTTCTGAGGACAATTCTCCAACATCTCTTTGGACCAAGGACATAGGCTTATAAGGGAACAAGGTGGACTGTTTTTCCCAGCATGTTCCAAAGTCTGTAATTATAGGTGAGGATGCTTATGTGTATATGTGTGGGGCAAGTGGGATGTGGTGAAAAAAGTTTTAGAGACTTCCTTTTTTCTCTCTTCTCTCTTTTCTTTTTATTCTCTGTTGTAGATACTGAATGTGACAGGGCAAATTTCTAAAATGGCCTCCTAAAGATTTTTCACCCTAATTCCAGATACTTGTGAATACGATGAGGTATCTGTCACTCCAGTGATTCTGTTATGTTATATGGTGCAGTTAACCTTAAGATAGGCAGAGTACCTTGGATTTTCCATATGGGCCCAATGCTGTCATAGGAATCCTTAAAAGTAGAGAACCTTCTCTAGCTGGTGACAGAAGGTGGTATCAGAGCAATCTGAATCACCAAGGGGAGCTGACAGGCCTTAACTGGTTTTGAAGATGGTGGGTGCCACATGCCAAGGAATGAAGGTGATCCTTTGGAGCTGGATGCCAGCAAGGAATCAGGGACTTTAATCCCATAACTTCAAGGAACTGAATTCAGCCAACAGCCTAAATGAGCTTAGAAGCAGGTTCTTCCCTAGAGTCTCCACATGAGAGCCCAGGCTGACTGACACCTTGTGAGACCCTGAGCAGAGAACCTGGCCAAGCCCACCTGGACCTCTGACCCACACAACTATAAGATAACAAACAGTTTTAAGCCACTAAATTTTTGGTAATTTGTTACACAGCATAGAATACTACTATCCTCATGGAATACCAAATGGATAAAATATAACCCTGTCCTTCAGGATCTCATAATACAAGAGAGGCCAACAACACTCAACCAGTTAAAATGTGATGTACTAAGCCTTTATTAAAGAGATGAACACAGATAACAGAACAGGACCATTCTTGATTGGTATGCTTCAAGGGAAGTCAGCAAATTTTTCACAGAGCAGGTGACATGTGGGCTGGTTGGAGGATGCACAGGATTTTGTTAGGTGGAGAAGTGAGAGAGGACATAGGCTGAGGAAACAGCAGGACCAATGGCAGAGTGGTCTGGAAGTACTTGTCAGGATGGGGAAGGAGGTTCAGAGTCAAGTGCAGCTGGAGCTCATATGGACAACCGTCATAGATGATGCTGGAAGTTAGGCACGGATCAGGGGGAGGATCTTGCATTTGTGATGGGGAACCCTGGAAGGCGGTTAGTTTATAAGAATGACTGGTCAGATTTTCTTTTCTACTTGGAACTCAATCACACAGTATGGGATTAATTACAATTGTCGGTTCATGCCACACTCTCACAATTATGATCTACCTGTTTTTTTTTTTTCTCATTCTTCCTTTCTTTCTCTTTCCCTCCCTCCTTCCTTCCCTCTTTTCCCCTCAAATATAATGCATACTTTTGAACACACCACCCAACACAGAAGCCAGAACACTGACAACTTCTGTCTACTAGTGTATAACCTTCCTTATCCTCCTATCTCCTATCTATTGATTAATTAATCAATAACTTTATCAATTGATCTATCTTCCAACCTACCTATCTGGTTACCTCATATCTATGCACATTTCTTAACTGTATATTGTTTAGGTATTTTCTTTTTAATTTATAAGAGGGCACCACGCTGTTCGCAATCTTTTGTATTTGTAATTGCGTTACTAAAGTTTCCTGCCATATGGTGCCTGGAGCTATACTTCATTCATTTTGATTGCTGTACATTATTCCATTGAGTGCACACACTGAAATGAATTGAACTATTCTTCCATTCTTCTAGCTCTGGGAATTTGGGAGGTTTATGCAAGAGTTCGCTTCACAGAAAATATGGCACCAGAACTAGAGCAGTAGACGTGGGTTGGAGAAGAGAGGGCGGGCTAAAAAGTTGGGGATAAATTTGCCATGATCAATGTTCAAAACGGCTAGCATAGGAAATAGTTTTGTTCAACTTACATTAAAATCCTATATTTCTTCTTCCCACTTTCCCCACTGGACTTCATGTGCCCATGCAAAAGGAAGCCTCAGTTGGCTGAGCCTCATGGTCCAAGAGAACAGAGCAAAGCACGTATCTCAAAGTATCAGTGTATTCTGTGCATCACGGAAGAAAAGCAATGGATCTTTTCCTGTATGGAAATACAGATGTGGGCAGCAGCCCTCTGGATCTGCTGGTTGATGGATGGTAGCATTTGAATGAACTATGAGGCCTTTAGAGCTGCCCCACTCTTCCTTCATGGGAAAAGGCCTGTGGTAGATAACCATCCTGAGAGGGAGAAGCAGCAGGAAGAGAAAATCTTGCAGCCTACTAGGCAAGAACTGGAATTGGATATAGCACTATTTTTTTCTCACATTTGTCCTAGACCTAATCACCTCTTGCAGTTCCAATAGGACACAGGGCTCTTCTTCACTCACTGCCCTAAGCAACACTGAAGAGTCCTGACTATATACAGTGTTAAGTGGCTTTAGGAGGAGGTGGCTCAAGGGACATTTTTTTACCATCTCCTTTTTAAAATACATTACAAAGTAGGGTGGTAGAAGAGAGATTTTTAATTTTTATTAGAAATTATCCTTACATTTAATTCCTTCTGTCAAATGGACCATTATGCTTACAATGAGTAATTATCTTTATCATCCTAAAATACTTCATCTTCAAAAGAAAATGTTTAAATAAACCTTTGTTAGAATACTTCAATATAATAAGCCATACTGAGTTTCACTGTAATGAAATTTGGCCTTCTTATGGGGCTGGTATAAATTGGATGTGTACATCATTTAAACTCATTTTTCCTAATTTATTGCCTTATTTTAAACATTTTATTTTTGAGATATTATACACTAACCAAAACGTGATTTAGGCCATGAATAAAGGGAAAGTCCTTGTATTTTTTATATCCAAGAGAGGCTTTATCTTGTGATAATTAACTAACATTTTCTTTGTACAGCAGGGCCCACATGGTGTGGGGGAGTGCAGAGGGGCTTCACAGAGAAAAATGGTTCTAGAATGAGTTCTACCACTAAATAACTATGTGACCAAGAGCCAGGTACCTGACGTCTCTGTGCCCATTTCCTTGTTTGTAGGATGAGGGGGTGGATTAGATAACAGGGGTGCTAATGCCTGGGGGAGATGCCAGCCCTACTCACATGCAGATAAACGTCAAGCCAACAGGAAGTGAGCCATCTGGGAGTCATGGTCCTAATGCTAAAATATCCAGGAAGCTTTGAGAAAGTCCAACTGCAAACATTTTTGCTCAGCATTAGAGGATCTCAATTCTACCTTTGTTTTTAATCTAACCAACTTAAACTATGAGTTTATGTGCAGCATACACTGTTATTAAAGAAAATGTTTCAACATTAAATTCTTTTACAGTTTATTTGAATTCACCGAAAGATTTACAATTCCCCCCTTTGTTTGCCAAGTGCTTCGAACCTGAATCTTCTGGGGCTCCAGAAGTCAAGCAGGAGGTTGAGTTTGATGCTGAGGAACTCTGATAAGCAAAAGGGATTATTTCTTTTGTCTGGACCCGTGTTTCTCAACCTTGATACTATTGACATTTTGATCTGATAATTATTTGTTGTGGAGGACTGTCCTATGTATTGTGGGATTTTTTTTTTTTTTAATTTTAAAGATTTTATTTATTTATTCATGAGAGACAGAGAGAGAGAGAGAGAGAGGCAGAGGGAGAAGCAGGCTCCCAAGGAGCAGAGAGCCCGATGCGGGACTCGATTCCAGGACCCTGTGATCATGACCTGAGCCGAAGGCAGACGCTTAACCATCTGAGCCACCCAGGCGCCCTTGTGGGATGTTTAACAGTGTCATCCCCACTCTCTATCTCCCAGATGACAGTAAAAGAACACCACCACTCCCAGTTGTGATAACCAAAAATGCCTCCAGATGTTGTACAATGCCTGTAAGGGGCAAAATTACCCCCAATAGAGAACCATTTGTCTAGATGAGGAATCAGCAGACTATAGCCCATGGTCCAAATCCGGCCAGCCGCCTGTTTTGTAGATTAAGCTATATTGGAACATAGTCATGCCCATGTGTTTACATATTGTCTACAGCTGTTTTTATGCTACATCAGCAGAGTTGAGTAATTGTGATAGAGGTCATATAACCCACAGAACCTAAATATTTACAATCTAGCCCTTTATAGAAAAGCTTGTCAGCCTCTGCTCTAGACCAATACCAAGAGTGAGGCAGGTGCTTTCCCTCCCAGGCAAGAATAAATTACAGCTCCTTAGAGGAGAATGAGTGATGCAGGGAATGTCGGTGAAAGAAAGAGCAAGAAGATCCAAATAGTGTCATGGTGTCAAGCACTCACAATGATGCCAAGAGCACATCAATCCTGCATTATACTTAGTCTACTTTTCTAGCAGTTTTCAAGGCACGCTACTTTGACTTTTTTTTTTTTTAATATTTTATTTATTTATTTGAGAGAGAGAGAGAGAAACAGCATGAGAGGGGATAGGGTCAGAGGGAGAAGCCGACTCCCCGCCGAGCCGGGAGCCCGATGTGGGACTCGATCCCAGGACTCCGGGATCATGACCTGAGCCAAAGGCAGTCGCTTAACCAACTGAGCCACCCAGGCGCCCTTTGACTTTTTAACAACCTTGTAAGATATGCAAAAGAAGTGATGCTAGCCCCATTTTGCAGATGAGCACATTGGACTAAGAGTGACTAAATGACTTGTCACATTCTGTCAGAACTTAGACTATAAACCAATGCTTCTGATTGTTCCAAGTCTTTCCATTTTATTTCAGAATGCCTGATGTTGAAGGGACTTTAAAGATCATCTATTCCAGCTTCCTATCAAATACAAGATCCCCTATTATAACAATACGTCTGGAGGGAAAGAAAAATCACTGTTCATTCAATTTTTAAATAACTTTAATTTTGAGAAGGTTTGCCCTCGAATTAATCCTAGTCATAATTTTTGGAGTTTATAGCTTCTCTCTTTCAGGCAGAATCAGAGTCTCAGGAACCTCAAAGACCATGGGCTCCAATTACCCAATGCCCTATGTGAATCGACACCAGAGGGTCCCAACTGGGTATTTGTCTCAAAACCCTTAGTCACTAGTTCTAAGAGAGCTCACTTTTCCCACAAAGGCCAACCCCAAGGTTGCACAACTGCAACTTTAAGAATTCATCGTCCATCTGTTCAGTTGAAATAAGTTTCCCTATACCTGCTACCATTAAGCATCATTCTACCACTTAAAATCAACAAGCAAGAGTCTGATCCTATGTGCTAGAAGCAAATTGTACAGCTCTTATTACTTTAACAATAGGATCTCCACTAAATGTTCTTGTGTCCATATTTACCCTGCCAGGTTCTTATTTCCTTAAACAACATGGTCTCAAGAACTCTAGCCATATTTGGTTTTTCTGCTCTGAACACATCTTGCAGCAGTTCACCTACATCCTTCTAAAACGTTTCCAGATATTGCACTATGAATCATGTTTCCTAAGTTTGTATTAACTTTTAAGTCGATTCATGATATGAGCTCATTATGAACTTACCCTTAACTGAATTCCCTGTGGATTTTCACAAATGCTGCAGCTTAGCTACACGTTTCTCATCTTCTATTTTACAGTTGTTTCAGGATCTGATGGTATGGCTTTCTATTTCCCTCTTTTTAATGTCAACTTAGTAAACTCAGCTCATAATTCCAGCCTCTTGAGATATTTCTGGATCCTGTTTTTGTCTTCCAATTTATTTACTATTCTACTTGGCTTCATGTCATCCATAAATTTTGACAGTATGGTTTTTGTACCTTTATTCAAGACATTGATAGAAAATACTGAAGAGGATAAGGCTAGAGACAGAGTGATCACTAGAAACCTCCTTCCAGATTGCCAGAAATTCATTAATCAGAAACTTCTGGTCACAGTTATTAAATTAATCACAGATTCACTCCATTAAACTATGATCCAGTCCATATTTCTTTATTGTGCTACAAGGCTATTTTAATAACTGTTTAAATACTTGAAGACTCTTCCACCTCTTCTAAGTCTGCTTACTTCCAATCTGTCCCCTCTTGCATTTCGAATTTGTTTTTGTTTCTTCATTTGCTCATCATTCATTTGTCTATTTATTCACACATCTCATTCAATTACCAAATAGTGACAAATGCTTTCTGTATATCAGACACTGTGCTAGAAGCTAGAACTACAATGATACAATACACTGGCAGCCTTTGTGTCGACTACCATAACTAGAGGAAGATGAATCATGACAAATGCGGTGATAGACATATGGATACATGGTCCTTTTGTTGCACAGAGAAGGGAGCTGCTGGCTCCCCAGGTGTGGAGGAGTGGGTTTCACTAATGAGGGAGCTTTCAAACTGTCTCTTGAAGCCTGGAAAGGACTATTCCAGGTGCAAAGGACAGTGGGGACTAAAATGCAGTCACTGAAATGGAAACATGGCTCTGTGATGCTCTTTGGTTTTAACTGCAGATTATGAAAAGCCACCAGTGAGAACTAGTCCTCAACTAAGTCAACTTCCAGATCTTTTACCATTCTGGGCATCATCCACTGAATGCCGTCTGATGTTGGCATCTAGCACTGAACCTAGCACTTCATACTGTCCGCCTGTGGCAGAACACAGTGGAACGGTACCTCTCTTGGTCTGGATACTGTTCAGCTGAATCCAATCACCGGGTTTTTTGCACTTTGATTGTTAAGCCAGATTGACCAATCTCCTATCAATACAGTTGACTTCAGGAACTTACTCTAACGTGCTCCTAGTAATATCAACTTGTTATATTTGGACAGACTGTGAGCATCTTCTTTATTCTAGATTCTGTTGTTTCTCACATTAGCCAGCTCTTCTCAATGTGTACCATTACATTTTTGACAAGCAAGTCTTTTATGTCTGTTTACTTACAAAATTTGAAAGTTCATGACATCAGAGATTGTATCTGTATATGGTAGACACAACATGCCTTTTTCTTGAAAGCATAAAGAGTAAGTAAGTGCTAGTCTAAGTTATTGTTCTATGTTAAATAGGGCAGCATCAAAGAATGCTTTTAATCCCACCGGAAATTTCTGTACATGCTGACTCTGGTTCAGTAATCAAAAGTTTTGATAAAATGTCCAAATAGTGATCATTCCACATCAGTATATAGTCCATACTAATGCCTTTAGCAATGTGGAAAATTTACTTAGTTTCCTTGCTATGACTCCTTAATCAGGCATGTTTATGAAGAGATCACTCATATTACCAGATATCTTAGGGTGAGTTCCGTGGAAAAAGATTCTCAACTGGAGAATTTTGCGCAGGAAGTTTATTCTAGTTTGCTTAGAACAGTATGTGTAAGAAGAGAAGGAATCAGGATTGGCCAAAGGGAAGGATGGATTTTGTTGCAGTTGTACCAGAGGCCTCAGTCAATCCTGAAGGAGACTCTGTAGCTGAGATAACCCTTTCAAGTTGCCCCAGATGAGGAGGGAAGGTGCCAGATCTTTGCATTCCCACACAACTCGGGCCCCAGAAGTGGGCTACCCCTTTAAAGCAAGGTGATCTCAGATGAGACAGCCTGATTCCAGATGAAGCAAAATGACCTTGGGTGAAGTGAGGTGACCTCTGATGAGGGCAGTTCCCAGAGAGAGAGTCGACTGGCAGAAAACTTCCACAGCGACTGCTTCTGGCATCTGGGGAAATGAGTGCCTCTGTCTCAAGGATTTGGATAACACCTCATGGCATCCCCAATACCAGAAAAAAAAAAAATTCCAGGAAGGGAATAATCTCAGCACAATCTTGGATCTCTTCAGAAATCTTGCTCTGATTTTGATGGGAATCTTTGTTTTTCACCACCTAATTTTGATTTCCATTTTGATTGTTTACCAATCTGCTGGCATGCATAGTGATCAGCTGTCAACTCCTTATGACACACTCAGTCTCTTACCATAAGTCACAAATGGTTAATCTATGATCTGAACTTAATTCAATAACCAATGGCGTGGCCCAGGGATTCCTTGGCCACTGATGCTATTTTAAAGCCATCTTTCTACCCACATACTTGGAAAACTAAAGAGCTTCCGTAGGTGGTGAGGTCCTTGGAGAACCAGAGAACATACCACAGGATCCCACTGACATGGTAACTCTATTGATAAAGCATCCTGGGCACACTTGAGTATATGTATACATGTGTCTATCCTCATAGAATTCTCTGCATTTTAGGAGGATAAACATATAATTGCAATAGCTCCCAAGTACAGGACAATATATGCAAGAAAAATATAAATTTTTTTTTCCAGCACCTTTTGTTCTTGGATAGAATTGTCATCCATGTTGCAATGAAAAAAAGCAGAAACAAGATCCAGCCCCAAGAGGACCTGCTACGTGTGCTATACCATTTGCAATTTCTCTGCCTAGCCTTTGCTCCCGTTGGCCTGGGCTTGGGTCTGTTTCTATTAGAGACTGAATTTTTTTCCAGCCTAATTTCCTTGTCTCTCCATGTGCTTGTTATTTCAGTAAAAGATTAAACAAAAAAGAAAAAAAAAAAACCACCAAATGAAAACAAGCGTATGTATCTCAGTTTCCACAAGTACGTCCGAAGTTTTAAGCTTCAGCTCTGAGGGCTCAAACCCCTTTAAATGCTCAATTTCCCACCCTGCCTTCCAAAGGAACAGAGAATCTGTCTACTGGACAGGTTCATTAACAAATTAATAGAATAATCGGCAGGGCTTTGTGTGCATTTTGGAGATAAAAAACTGGTAACAGCATTCTTTGACTCTTTAATGGGCTGATAAGCACCAAGTATCTGCTCTGTGGCTAAGCTAATCACACAGATAACGGAGGTTAAATCAATCCAGAGTTCCGCTGAGGTCATTTATAGATGGAGCTGTCCTCTTGAACCAGCCAGCAGAAACTCAGGCATTTTTGAATATGATAACAGGAAACTGCTAAAAGCAAAAAAGGGGGCAGGGCAGGCAAAACGACACTCTAAAATGAGCCATGCTAGGTGGCGCTAGCCGTGCGGAGCAAAATCCCCAACACCACAATTTGTGGGGTCGCACCTGTAGAGGTGCCCAGTAAGTTTGGGGGCAAAAATGCTTTTGGGATATGTCTGCTCTTGAACTTGTTTGACATCTGATCTGAAAGTCAGAAAAAAGGACTTCTCTTCCCCTGCCTTCCCCGCTCCTGTTTTAAATTAAGTGACTATGATTGCTTTTGAGAGTGAAGGATTAATAGCTCAGGTATTTTGCAGACAATTATTAGGCAGGTCTCCAGCTCAGACTGCAAGCACTGCTCCATCTCAGCCCTTTGACAGATATATGCATGTGCCTGGTGTCCTCCACCTCTGTCCGAGGATGTTTTGCGGCATTCTGACATAGTTGTCTTGGCCCCTACTTCATGCCCGGCCACCCCCAGGTCATTCATTGTCCGTACCTCGGTGGAGGGAAGGACCTGGGAGCACATGTAGGGCCGATGTTGTCAGGCCAATGCATAGGTGCTTACACCTCACAGTGCAAAAGGTGTAGCAAAAAGTCTAATAGAAAAAGTGGAAATGGCAGACACATGGGACTACGAAAGGGCATTAGTCACCTTCTGGATAGTGTGCATTTCACATAGCTCTGGACAGCAAGGCATGGCAGTCAGCCAGCCACTTTTGACACTTCCCTGTACCAAACATGTGCAAAATCTGAGCTCATTAATTCAAGTAAGGTTAACTGTGACAACAAAAGTTATGGTGATTAAGCAAGATAAGACTTTCTTGCTCATTTAAAAAAAGTTAACTTTTCAAGGCCTTATAGTGACTTAAAGTCAGAGAAAGATCTAGGTCTCATTGTTCTGCTATGCAGTCTCCATTCCCAAGGTCACTTTAGGATAACCCAGTGACTAATCTTACTGGGTCCATGAAGTCCACATTCCAGACAGAAAGACGGAAGAACTACAGGAAAAGGGATGCCCTCACTTTAAGAATTTGTCTTGAAAGCTCCTCAAGCCCCATTTGCTAGAATTTAGTTATAGGGCCACAGCTAACCCAATGGACACCTAGAAATTCCAGGATTCTGTGGTTAAGGGCAAAGATAAATATGGGTACTGAGTCACAATCAGTGACTCAGTCCTCCGGGGCCAGGGGAGTGCCTATCTCCTGAAATGAGGGAGGTTATAAAATAGTGGAAATTGGAAAGTAAAAATGGTTAAAAAAAAGATGGAATTCACAGAAGAGATTCACTGGGGGAAATCCAGATCAGATGTGCTTAATATATTGAGAAGTATCTATGCCTAACAGTTTCTTCTTGGGTCACTGAGCCACCAGAAACGGTTGGTATGAAGGTCTGGAATCCATCTGTAGTCTTTGAGAAAAGAGACACACACATACAAAGAAACAGGTGTGTGTGTGTAAAATCTTCTAAAAAGTGTACCTTGCCTCTGGAAATGCAGAGGAGACCAGCCATGCTGATCTTACCCAATATGATCTGCTACACGTTCCTACAGAAGAGAATACTCAAATACTATGGAGGTATTGGGGGTGGAAAAGTGTCAACACAGTCAGAAACCACATTTGCCAGATGTACCCACATCACATTTGCTGGCTCCCTATTTCCAAGCAATCTGGGAGCAAGACTGTAGCCATTCATTCATTCATTCATTCAATTGTCCCACAGTTAATCTTTTAGAATTTCCTCTTCCCCAAGAGGGAAGAGGGAATGGGAATGGCTGGAAAGAGGGACGGGTTGGAAAACAAGGCCCAGAGATATTGGTTGGAGAGGTAGGCGAGCATCAGAGCATGCGGTGATTTAATCTAAGTTTGGATTTCATTTTAGCTTAATGGAAAGCCATGAAGGACTTTAAGCAAGGGAATGGCATATGTGAAAGATGGCTCTGACTGCTGAGGGAATGGTTTGGGAAGGACGGAAGGAGGTGACAGTGGAGAAGCACACACGACAGTCTGGATGGGAAATGAGGGCAGTGTTAGACTAGCTCAGGGCAGTGGAGGTAACCAGGAGGGACTGCCACTGGAGAGAGTCCACAGAAGTTAGTGAGGGGATAAAGGAAACAGAAGCATCAAAACCCATTGATTGCTGTCTGGGAGATGGTATTTGATCCAGCTTCCCTCAGTGCAAGGGAGGGGTAGAGCCAGGAGGAATACAGTGGAAGGAAAGAGTCTGAGTCCCTATCCACCCAAGGGTCTGGTATAGACGAACCCATAGAAGGCTAATGTCAACTAACATCAAGGGGACCCTGAAGCGAAGCAGGAGCACAGATCTCCTCACCTGCTGATGGGTAGAGCAGAGCAGAGCCCTTCCTCTGAAATGGGCTGTGCCTGTGTCTGCTTTCAGTGGAAGGTATTAGGAGAAGTACAAAGTGAAGGCAGCATGACAAGGTCAGGCCTCAGTAGCCTTCGGAGGGCATTTACAGACTGGCCCCTGCCTCCCTTCTGCCATCCACCCCCCAGCACTCCTCTCTCTACCTTGCCGGTGCTGGGCTGTCAATTGCAGATGATAGACAGGATTCCAACTGCCTCTAAGGAGAGCATGGAGCCATTAATAAAACATCAACACCACAGGAATCCAAAGGAGCCAAAAAATAAAAAATAAAAAAAAATAATAAGTCAGAGCTAAAGCAAAATCACACTTTCTTTTCTCCCTAGAGTCTCTAAGCAGACAGTTACATCCCAAGGGGTGCTGACTATGGGAAATGATTTTCAGGCGAGGTGGATGGGGGACGCCTCAGATTAGATAGCAGAGGCAGAGTGAGACCTGCTCTCTGGGATGCCTGCTTCCGCTGTGGGAATGCGTGGGTGCCCAACTTCCTTCCAAACTGGAACACAGCTGTCAATGTCCCTGCTCTTTTGCCTCTTCAGCTCCTCTTTTCCAGCTGGCTTTTGTGTCCAACTCCGGTGGTTGAGAGACGTGTACTAGCATCAGTGGAAGGTGAAGAGACTTGGTGTGATCTACCCCATGTGGGGCGGGATGACTGAGACCCCCAACCTGTGAATCCAGAATACCCACTGGGAGTGTGGGGAAATTCTGACACCTGTCAAAGGTGGGGATGGGGTGGGAGCACAAGATGTATGCAAAGATCTGCTTTGTTCATTTATCCATCTCTTGGAGAAGTTTTGTTTTGTTCAAAGTTAGATATTCAAGACTTAGGGACTTTAATTAATTACAAGAAGCAATAGCCTGCAATGTTTTCCAAGTATACTCCTGTAAAACAGTGGAATTCTGTAGTAGGTTGGAAAATGGCTCCCCACAGATGTGTATATTCTCATCTGGGAACCTGTGGATGTCAGTTTATATGACAAAAAAGACATTTTCACAGATGTGGGTAAGTTAAGGATCCTGAGATAGGGAGATTATCCTGGATTACGTGGGAGGGCCCTAACCACAATACGTACATCTTTATAAGAGAGAGGCACAGAGAGATTTTATGACATGGAGGAGAACGTGATGTGACGATAGAGCAGAGTGAGATTTGAACATGCTGACCTTGAAGGTTGGAATGCTGTGGCCCTAGGTCAAGGAATGTCAGCAGCCAGCAGAAACTGAAAAAAAAGCAACCAAAGGATTCTTCCCTATGGTCCCAGGAAGGAGGGTGGGCTCACTTGATATGGGCCCTGTGATGCTGATTTCAGACTTCTGGCTGTGAAACAATACATATCTGTTGTTTTAAACCACTAACTGTGTGGTAATTTGTTACAGTAGCCACAAGGAACTAATTCAAGTACGAACTGTGACATTTTCTCAATTTAAAGAAAAAAATGAATTAATGGAGAACATTTTTTGTTTGTTTTCTACTGCAGTTCCTTCTCAAATTTTTGGCATATGCTAGCAATCGCAGATGAATGAAGAAATTGTACTCGATATTTTATGGTATAACCAAAAGGCACGGGCTAACAGGTCTCATTTTCTCCATTGATGTGAAGAAGCAAATACCCGCAAGTCATGAGGTTGTTTCAGTTCAAACAGGATCAGTGTTTGCAGGTAGTCTTGAAACATTCCAGCATCATGAAAAGTTTGAGTAGAAGGTTTTAGCAGATTGATTAATACTAGAATAACTTACAATGATCTAATCTCACTCTCTCTGTCTCTCTAGACACGTGACTTAACAAAAATAATTCTATAATGAGGTGAACAATGGCATTATAAGTCTGTCTTATGAGTAACATGTTAGGAGTTTACTGACAACTTTTACATGTACCATTTTATCTATCCTCACAGCTCTAGCATGGGCACACAGAACGGGCATCATCATCCTCATTTATAGGTGAAGAAAGCAAAGACTACCCCTTCCACCTGGGTAGAAAGTGTTGAGACTTACTCAGGGTAACATGGATACAAGTGGGGAGCCAAGGTTCAAAGACAGATCTTTATGAATGAATGAATGAAGAACTGAAAAGTCTTTCTTGTCTGCTTAATTCAGTGACAACTAAGTAGGTACTTTACATTCATACAGACCTGGAATGGAATCCTAGCCTTGCCCTTAGTAGCTCTGTAACTTTGGTTAGTTATTTAACCTCTGTGACATCTTCTTCATCTACCAAACTGAGATAATAGTGCATATTTTATCAGGCTGAGTGAATATTCAATAGAATAAGTGAAGGGGAAATCCCTAGATCCATTCCTGATCTTAAGAACTGTCCTTCCAAAATTGTAGGGTTTTGGATTTTTTTTTTTTTTTAACTCCTGTCCAGACCTCAAGAGTTCAATCCCAGTTTTAGCATCTGACCTATTTATTTTATCCCTTTCAAATCATTTGTGTTCAGCTTTTCTCTCTCTCTGTTCATCGAAGGTAAAGTTACAATCCCAGCCATTTGTTACTTAAAAGATAAAATTTGTTAATTATAACTAAAAGACCTTCTGCACTCATTATACCATATTGAATCAAGAGTGGTAGGAACACCATTGGCAAATGGTGAGGGTCTCTTTGAGCACATCCTTCTTGCGCCAAAGCTACACAGGCGTCCCCTCCTGTAGTTCAGCTGAGCCTGGGGTCCATACTTAAGTGCTCTGAGGCTGAGACGACCTATAGACCTCTTGGCACTGATCCCGGTACCCCCAGTGCTCCCTACTTTAGGCATGTTTGATTGAAGTACAGTTGGAAGGCTGATACTCGAGATGGCCCCAGCAACTTATTTTTCCTTGATCTCACTAAGTCTGTGACAAGATGTCTCTTCCACCCTCAAAGCAAGCAGCAGTACTGTAGTTGGCTGGATGTTAACTAGAAGGAAAGTTTCGGTGCGGACACTGCCTTAGTGTTCCACTAAGATTAAAGTTTCATCGACACAACAATACAGTCCAGGTGAAAAACACAGCCCTCTTTACCTTCTGCTGAGACTTCCTTCTGCCAACTCAGCCTGAAAACCAGGGACTGCTTTTCTGGTTATAAAGTTTCCCTCTTAGGAAGGAAGGAGTCATGCTGTCTCGGAAGCATTAGCACACTGTGTGTGTGAATGCAGGCATGGGTGTGCTGAATACTGAAATTAGGACTTCCAGGCTATCGAATGTAGTTGTTGTTGTTGCTGTTATTGTTTTCTTAGTTGTTGCTGTTGTTATTATTTTCTTTTTAAAGACCCCTGCCTAACCGTTCCATCTTCTTTCTCCTAGGACTTTTTTTTTTTTTTTTTTTTAATTGCAGACCATGGGCTTATCCTTTGAATGACATGGAATTATGGGTTTTATGTGTCCTTTATGACTTCTCCATTCTGGAGCTCTGCATATTTCCTTTAGGATTTTGCTAGTATGTGGGATGATAAAACCGCTGCAATTATAGATCGTGGACATTCCCCAGTGGAAAACCTTGAGAGCTGATGCTGTTGAACATGGGTTATTGACTATTAAGTATTTGGCTTGGTCAAGGGTATTTCATAACAAATATATACTTCCAGGTTTGGATTCTGAAATTCTAACACACCTTTCTCTTGTGTCAACTCTAAGTTTTATTTATTTGCCTTAGTGAAGTATCTGTACAGGAAAGATGGTTCCCCAAGCCTGGTGGGCTGAATCAAAGCAGACTTCCTGAAACAGGCTGCATTTGAAGTGTTCTGTGGTAGGAGGTTGGGATACTTTGGCCGAAGAAGGGAGGGGCTCAGACTTCCTGCCTTGGGATAGACCCCTATTTCCTTTCTAGTGTGTTGTCAAGGGAGCCACCCTAAAACTCCATTTTTGCTGTCTGGTAGCTTTTTCTTTCGGGGGAGACTCAAGCTGTTTAAAGCCAGATTGGCAGCTTCCTTGGCACCTGAGTTCCTGACATTTCTGACACCCGCCTCTGGCTGTACCACATGGGCATGCTCATGGCAGCATGCAGAGCTACAAGAAAAACCTAAATTTAAATGTTAAAAAGCTTTTGTTCATTACCAGTGGCATTTCCCCCCCACCCTCCATTTGTCACTTGGGAGCGGAGCTGTGACTCTTTTAATATCAAACAAATAATAAGCTCCCTCTAAAGTGATTTTTCTGACAAGGAGCTCAATATATTAAACTTTATCTATATTTTAATAGCCAATTTCACACCAAACTGCCTTCTTAATAATGTATTTACCACCTGGGGATATTATTCCAACCCATCTGGAAAGAATTGGAAATTAACTGTCCCTAAACTGAGTCTGTATGTGCTTTACACTTGCTGTAGAAAACAGCAGTGTCATTTCTAGGGGTGGGGGCACTGGGACAAGAGGGAGACTCCCCACCTGGGGAGGGTGCAATCTGGAAGAGAAATGATAGTAGGTTTGGAGGCACAAATTCCTCCTCCAGAAGCAAAGCTCATCCCCAAGATGAGCTAAGAAGAACTAGTGCCAGCCAGAAAAGGCAGAGCTGCTGGGAGCAAGAACTATCCCAACTGCATTTTAAAGAAATATGGACCTCTTTTATTACCAACTGGCAACTGGTAGGCTTAGGACAATTTTCTTATTGTCTGACCTTCAGTTTCCTCATCTGTAGAAGGTGGGGGGTGGGGGTTAGCTGGATGACTCCAAACAGCTTTTGTGTATATAACACTTGAATGCACATTAGAGGTTTGTGATCTCTCCGGAAAATGCTTTCTGCCCTCCTAACTATAATGTGAATTGTTTGGGGACTATTGTTTTACTCTCTTGGTCATTAATACCTATGGAAATTGACAGAGATTGAGAGGTCCTATAGACACTAAAGTGAATAATGAGCTTTAGAAGTATTCAGAAAAGCTTCTCATTGGGGGGTTGTGACAGGCCCATGGTAGGCATGGTAATAAGTAAACATAGGCTCCCTCCCAGTGATAAGATGGGGAAAATGATCAACCTGTGTCTAACAAAGCCATTGGGTGGGTGCTGTCAAATCACTCAAATAAATTCAGCAAGCCCTACCTAACTCACATTCTATTGGTGAAGACATAAACAGATGGTTGCATAATTATGTGATACGTTGTATAAGGAATGGAACATGGCAGGGCACAGATGTGGCATGCTTCTTGGAGAACTCAGGGGAGATCACCAAGAAAAATAGCTATTTTACCTGATTCTTGAAGAATGGACAAGTGACCACTGGACATTCAGATCAGAGAGTGGACATATATGCCTAAGCCCGAATGAATGGGCTCTGATGGGAAAGCAGGAAGAAAGGGCTTTTTGGGAGTCAGGCAAGTTCTTGGTCCCAATTTGAGTAAGACATGAACCTCTGGTGTGGGCTAAAACCAGTACTAGCTAGATTTCAAAGGACCATGAAAAGGAGTTGGGTTTTGTGAATTTAGAGGCAAAATTTGTGTGAAGGATCACTCTGGAAAAAGTATCAGTTCCAAGATATGGTGAGTATAGGTCAAGATTTCAAGAATGGAAGAAACAGTTAACTTTCAATATCTGTGGGAAGCAAACAGGTTCTTAGAAGGAAATACAATGAAAAGTGAGATGAATCTGACTGTGGGTCCCATGGCCTGCCCCAGCCAGGAGGTTCTTCTGTTGAGATGCTATGGGAGAATAGTGATGAGAGTCCCCTCTCTCCCTCCTACCGACATCCACATGGCCTACTTGGCTCCCTGCTTTTTGAGGAGCCAGAGTCTGGATCAGTGCTGGGTGAATGCCATGCACATCCCAGTCCAGCCCAGGCTGTGCAAAGCAGAAGCAAATGAAAAGAAGAGCATTCCCAGGAAGACCAACGGCAGGACAGCAGTTCATTGGTGTTGTTGGAGGCAAACGAATTTGATTCACCCAGACCGAACAAAAAGGTTTACATGGGAAGGGAAAACCTGATGGGCTATTTGGTGGCTGGGGCTAATAGCAAAGCCACAGAAAGACCTGAAGACTGCCCTATCTAATCTTCTGTGTCTGTTCCCTTCCCAGGGCTTGGGGAGGACTCATGTGCCCATGTGTGTGAGGGTGAGGGGACAGAGGTGATAGCTATCTTCCAGGTCCTAGGGACCCAGAGTCCCCAGTTAATCAGCAAACCAGAAGACTAACCGTGACAGACAGGTCAAGGAGGAGAGGGGTAACAGGCTCCTTTAATCCTGTGATCCGAGGATGTGCACTGCTGACAGTTACCTGGGGACCCAGAGATACCAGATTCCCTAACTTAATCAGACAGATAACTGAGCAGCCGTGGCTAAGGCCTCACCAGGAAATGTGCAACAATAGGAGAAGGCTCCTCAGGGCCCGTGCTGCTACAGAGATAATAAACTATATAAAAATCTGTCACTGGGTGATAAGTGATGAATTAGAATCAATTATATGTTTAAAATAATAGACATGGCTGACTCCCCTACTGGAAGTGCCATGGTTTTGCCTGGTCTCAGAGGCTATAACAGAAGGATGACTCTCCGTGATGTCATCTGTACTAGGTGGGCGAAAAGTACTACCTAGAGAGATTTTTCTGACCAAATTGTTTGCTTTGTGGTAAAAGGAAAGAAAAATACACAAAATTGTGAGCCAAGTTTCCATCTTTACTCCCTCCCCACTGGTGTATTTGCCTTTGTGTCCCTTGTGCTGGGACTTCACCACTTGATGAGCAATTGGAGTAAGGAGGTCTCGAGCAAGGCATCTGCTCTGTGCCTTTAAATTTTTCCAGGTGTACAACATGCTTAATAGCCTAATCTATGATGAAGATTGACATTTGTTAAAAATACGCTAAGATCTGTAGAGCATTCTATGCAGACTCATCATCCCAAATGAATACACAGCAGTAAAAGTAGATTTGGGGTGCTGGTTGAAGGAATCTAATTCTACTCCTCAAAGTCTTGTCCACTCTCCTCCCCTACTCCCTTCCTTAACCAGATGAGCACAGCCAACTTTTGAAAAAGAAAAAGAAATAAAACAAATCAAGAGCTTTTAAGCTTCTTTAGCATTTTGGATTCCAATTCCAACTTTCCACATTTTCTTTGATTATATTCTTACTATTATTGTTGTTGTTGTTTCTACTTCTATTCCTGCTACTATTGAGGAAGAGCCTTAGTCCCTAGATCCAAGTTTCATCTTTGTAAGTGATGGCAGTCAAAGCTCACTGAGGTTGTCATACTCCAATAGTAATATCCTCCCCTCCCCTCCAGTCTGTCTAGCAAACTTCTATTCATTCTTTACATACCCAGCTCATCCATAGTCCCCTAGGCAAGCTTCTCTCTGGCCACCATATCCCTCCATAACATTGAATACTCTCTCCTGTATACTACTTAAGTCGCAATTTACACATTGGGCTATGACGCACTTACACAGTGCACTAGTAGAAAGGTGATGATTACTTAGGGGCTTGGGTTTCAAAGTCAGCTGTTTACTAACTACAAAAGTTGTCTTTTTAAAATCTCAATTTTCACAGCTGACAACGGGTATTATAAAGACAGCACTAAAATCCTAGGGTTTTGTGCATATTAAATGAAACAAGGCATGTAACATGCCTGCATCTATTAAATGCTCAATAAATAGTGGTTGTTGATGTTATTATAATTCTTTCTTATAACGTCTGCATTAGTTTGATTGCATGTCTGTATTATTTACAATAATATGAGTATATTGAGGGCTGGGGCTATGTTCCATTCAACTGGTATAATTCCAGCACCAAGTACAGAAGTTGAAGTCAGGTTTCCCTAGGTCCCATTGGGCATTCGGAGATTGCAGATGCTTGTACACACTTGAAAATCCCTGCCCTGGCTTTTTACCAGATTTGGGACTACCCAGGACTCTACTCAGCCGAGGCCGCTGCTGCCACCACCTCCCCCCCGCCCCCGCCGCCCTCTCCTGCCCACTCCCGCCCCCTCTCGCTCCCGGGAGCCCCTCCTCCGCGGGCCGGGGCACTGCCCCACCCCTGCCCCCTACCCCGCCCGCCTACCTTTCTGCCCGCTCCCTCTTCCCGCCCACCTCAGTCCCACACCGACCCCTCTCCCGCCCCCGCCCCGCCCCGCCCCGCCCCCTCTCCTGGGCGGTGTTCTCGCTGCCCCTTTCTTCCCTCCTAGCGCCTCCCTTCTCTCCTATGCTCCTCCTCCTTGTACTTACGCCGACCTGCTAGATTTAGTCTTTTGAGTGGTTCTGTATCAAAAGTTTAATTAGAAAATCGCGCCTGGGCTTTTTAATAGCCTGTGTTCTGGCCGTAAAGCCCTGGACGTGGTCCCGAGCGCGCGCGCCGGGCGCCGGCTAATGGCAGGAGCGCGCCAGCCACCGCCGCGCGCTGGGACTCTTGCCCTGAATCTTATTTACATTCGGACTAACAATAGCTCTGGAGCCGGGCTATAAATAATTTCTGGGGAAGAGTTGTCTAATTAAACGTGCAGCAGTAAGGAAAGTGCTTTAACCACAAGGCTGGTGTCCTAATGAACGTAATCACTGGATGGGGACAGCTTAGGAATCACATCTAGACATCTCCCAGTGGAGGCAGAGAGATGGAGGGAAAAATACTCAGGGAGAATTTCCAATCAATATTTAATTGTGCAGTGTGTTAAACTCGTTAGAGGGCCTCTTTTTTTCCTTCGCTTTTCCCATACCCAGAGGTAAAAAAGGATTTCAAAGTACAGCTTTGTGGGGTGGCCTCAGCCTCCGACTCCAGTGGGAAAATTGTGTGTTGTCAATACTGAATAAAAATCATCTTAACACATAAGATATATGAATTAATAATGTAATCTTGATGGAAGCTGAATTCAAAGATGAACATGGGTGTAAGGTCAGATTCCAGAGTCTTTTTGCCTAATCTACTGTATCTCTAAACTCTAGTCTCCTAGAGGGCAGGTGCTCTGTGCGGTGTGTTCTGCCCTTTCTAAGTATGGAGTTGGGACGGCGTCCCCTGCTCCCTGCAGTGAATGAAGACCATGGAAGGGCAGCTTTCTGACTGGTGCTTTATAGAGGGCAGCACGCCCCTGCCGATTTTTAAGCGGCTGCCAGCTGACCAAGAAGTAAGCCCAAGGCAGCCATGCTTATTTCTGCTCCATTAGAAACAAGACAGTGTAACACCAGCCAGATGGAAAAGGACAAAATCAGGATGCAGGGTCATTATCTCTCCACATTCCTAACACCAAGCTCCTAAGGACAGAAAGGAAGGACAGCACACCATCAGACTGATTATGTGTAGGCAACATAGGAAATACACATGTACATAGATTCACATAGATACCTAGTAAACACATGTATGTATGTCCACACATCAAATCGTTAGAGACAAAAAAAAAAAAAAAAAAAAAAAGGTAAGATGCAAGCTGTTGAAACCAAATCAAGCCAGTGTAGGAACAATGTAAGGAGGGTGATGGGAAGCTGAAGCTGGTGAGGGTGTGGATCTACAGAGGACCTCCCACTGAACTGCGCTAACAATCTATTAGCTAGTACTCCTATCCCTGCTATCCTTCCCATACACCATCCGCCCTACCCCTAGATGAAAAAACAAGTGTGCCACCTGTGATTAATCTAATTCACCACTGGATGTCAACGTTGCCCTAGCCAATTAGAGAACAAATAGAAATCCCAATACGCTCTGTCTTGTGAAAGGAGAGTTTGAGCTTTAGGCAACAGCAATGCATTGATGTTATGAGTGTACCGGGGAGGAGGAGGACTGGATACCCATCCTCTGATAAAGTCCAAAAGGGAAAATTATCCAGTTTTAAATTAGTCCCGTTCCCCTTTCATCACAACCACCACATTTTCCCCCAGCACTCCCGATTCCCTTTCCCTAACTTATTACTCCCCACAACTAACACTTCCTAATATGCCATATAATATTCTCATTTATTTTGCTTATTGCCTGTCTCCGCCCACTAGAACATAAATCCCATGAAGACAAAGGAGTTTTTCTCTTTGTTCTGTGCTCTCCGATGCTTGATACACTGCTTGGCATGAAGTCAGTGTTTGATAAATATTCATTTTGAATAAATAATATGTAAGGAAATTAATGAAATTTGACCTATAAATACAAATGCAATAGAGAACTTATTCCAATACTGATAGAAGTTCCCTTTTTTTCTCTGGAAGAGGCTTAGATGGCTAGATAAAGGGCAGGTGTCTAAACTCACAGAACATAAAGCTTGGAAGAGACTTCAAGGCAAGACTTTTGGGCTTCATCTAAATTAATGACAAATTCTGCTTCTACCTTGTTTTGTTCACTTGGGAAGATAGCACATATTCTCTGAGCCTTAGCTTCCTTGTCAATACAGTGGGATAATCATGATAATATTGGCCCCACCTACCCTTTAAGGGTTTTATGAGATCCAACGTCACAGTGTTAGTACAAAATGTTTTCCCTTGGCTAATAAATGCCAGATTCTCCCCAAACTCCCACACGCATGCTGTAAACATTGAAGCCCGTACCCATGGTATTGACAATATAAATATTATAATCCTTTTCCAAAGACGAATATGGAATTTATAAACCTTTCCGAAATAAATCACTTGACCCGAATATCTTGGCTCTCAAACTAGACCACAATGAAAACAGGCATCACAAATCAATCTTGGTTGGACCATGAACAGTTTGTCCCTCCCAGGAGACAAAGGGATTGTAAAAAGAGCCTTTCCTTCATTGGCAAGAGTCTCAGGTTTGCTGCTGCTTCTGTATCTCCTATTTTAGGCATATATGGAAGTTTTGGGCTGCCATGGCAGCCGAGCTAGCATCTTTCTAAATCCATATGTTTAGTTTTTAATAAACAAATTAAATTAAGCAAAAATAGGCCTACAGTGTAGAGCCCTTTCAAATTATTTACTATGCTGTCACTTTGGGCTCATTGATGCTTGTTAATATTTCAAATTTAATGATAAGCACCATTTATAAGCTAAATAAGATATTATTAGCACAATAATGGTAGAAACGTACAAGGACACCGCAAAGCTAAGGTGAAAAATGCATTATTGAATGAAATTTAATTAGTAGATTTTGTTCTATTAGTGGCTTGTATATTGCATTTATGAAAATGAATACAAATATGATCCAGGCAATCTTTCCACTGAGAAAATGTCACTGGTAATCTAACTTCACTCCTACTCTTTAAAGCAGATGCAGGATGAAAATTGATGTCCTGGTCTCTTGTCAGTCAAGAGATTTTTAGTTTGTGGTTGTAAGAATAGCCAAGTAGTGGAGCGATGCCTTATGCAGAGCTCTGGCAGGTGTGGAGAAGGGTATGTGGTGAGAATTAATGGTGGATTTTTTTCTTGTGGCAATCTTTGGGGCAGTGGGTCTCAGAATGGAGCTTCAGTGGTGTGCCGCCTATCTGGTTAAGCTTGACTAGTCTATATTATGTGTTCTCATTCCCCTGTCGGGCAACTTGGCTTTGGCAGAAAGGGCAGGACTTGGGATCATATACCATGTGTTCAGTACTTACACCATTTATAAGCTTCGTGCAACTTAGTTTTTTAAAGCAAAGAAAACACATTAGCTACCTCACTCTTCCTGCCCATAATTCCGTGAGGTTAGCTAATATTACAGGCTCTATTATACAGATAAGGAAGTGGAGCTTTAGAGTGTGGATCAACTTGCTCTGGGTCACGCAGCTAACAATCTAAGTTCTCCGAAGTTTCCATTTTATTTTTCTTGCAAGGGACATAATGGCATTGCCTACCTCCTGGGGGATATTTTAAATATTAAATGAGATAAAGGTTGTAATGCAGTGACATGTGTATTCTACGAATGTTCGTCTGAATTCCATGTTTCCACCTGGCTCTTCCTTTCTGGATGGCATCATAGAGAGGACAGGGCAGGCCAGTGACCAGAGTTCTCACTCCTAGGTGGCCAATGTGAAGTCTCTCTAGACCTCAGCTCTTGCCTAGGACAATAGGAAAACAGAACGCCTACCCTTCTTACTCAAGTTGTTGTGAGAATCAGTTGGATAGGATACAGGAGTACTGTTGTCGATGCGGGTGACCATTGTCTGGATTTTGTGCCCAGATGCACCGACAGGAATGCTAGGGGCAGAGATGCCCCAGACTAATGCATTTCTTTGCAGTGAGTTTGAGCTTAAAGGTAAATGAGGTACTCTGCTCCCCCTTTAACTATCCACCCTGTGCCTGAAATTCTGTCCCCCTGGACAACATCTTTCTGGTATCACCCAATCTATGACTCTATAGCTGGGATGGAGATCCATCTGATCTCGCTTTTCCTCTTCATCAGCTCTTGTGTTACCACACAGGGATGCCACGCCCTTTGGCCTGTATTTCAAGATAGCTAACCTCAGCCATTCTAATCCTCATGTAACCTTTCATACTGCCATTCTGCCTGCCTTTCTTTTCTTGCTACAAGTTTGGTAAATCAGGAAAAACATCCAAGGGTGATAAAATAAATGTTTTTGTTAGGGATTTATCTAAATTAATGACAGAGTAGAAGGACTTTTTTCTTTAAAAAGCAACCATTATAAAGGTAAAAGATGGTTGATGGTTGAAGTTTTTCCTTTTCTAAGTGAACAGACTTGGATTATTTTTTAACGATTAGTCCAGGATACACTTTTCTTCAGTGTTCTATGTATGGTGCCCTTTAGTTTTTAATTTTTAAAAGCTATCATAACTAAACACAGATCCACAACCTCTCCAAAAACCACAAAGGCTAAGTCCTTGGCATCAGTCTACATCTCAACCAAATGGTCCCTCCTCCAATCCCCCCTCTTGCCTCCTTCCTACCCCAAGGCAACCATCATCCAGAATTCTGTGTTCATCTCATGCTTTCATTGTTATACAATTTCATTACATATATATGAGTCTCTATAATTAAATTTTTTATTTTATTGTTTTTCATCTTCATAAAAAGGGCATGCAATTCTGAGATATGTAATGTTGGGGATTTTCACTTCTTATATTTCTAAGATCATCTGTATTTTTGTGTTTTGCTGTAGTTCATTTGCATTGACTGTTGTATACTATTCTAATTTGTGAATATACCTCAGTTGGTTTGTCCACTTTTATGCTGATAGGTATTTAGGTTGAATTCACGATTTTTTCCTATTATGAACAAGTTTGCTATTTACATACATACTGAGGAGTGAAATTCCTAGCTCACAGAGTTTGGGAACGTTTAAATATGAAAGGTATTGCCAAAATGTGTACCAAAGCGCCTATTTATACTCTCACTGACAATGTTTAACGATACAGAGGAATCACATCTTCTCCAAAACTTAGTGGTATCAGACGTTTTAATTTTTACAGATTGATTCAAATTGCATAAAATGGTATGTAATTATAGTTTTAACTTGGAATCTGTAGGACATCTCTTCATATGTGCTTCCTCCTCTCTGCTGTACCTGTTTATTTTATTTGCCATTTTTCTATTGGTTTGCTGTGCTCTTCTCATTAACTTATTGTTGGGAGTTCTTTAAATATTCTTTTTTTTTTTTTAAGATTTTGTTTATTTATTTATTTGACAGAGAGAGAGAAACAGCACGAGAGGGGATAGGGTCAGAGGGAGAAGCAGACTCCCTGCCGAGCAGGGAGCCCGATGCGGGGCTCGATCCCAGGACTCCAGGATCATGACCTGAGCCGAAGGCAGTCGCTTAACCGACTGAGCCACCCAGGCGCCCTCTTTAAATATTCTTGGCATTGATTTTTGCCCGTTTTATGAACGGCTCCATTTTCAATCCAATTGAGATAATTAGTCCAGAGAATAAAGGAAGCATAGATTTGTTTTATTCTCTGATCAAATAAACCCACTCTTCTTGACCTCACCTCATCACCTTAATCTTCTATCCTGTGATACTAGCATATGAATGGGATTGTGGCAGAACTAGAAAAATGACTATATTCATTAGTACATTTCAAGAGGAAGAACTGGTAAAACCAAATGCAAACTTTGTTTTATTTATTTTAAAAGAAAGGTGGAGCAATCCTCCCAATTTCTGTCCAGGATTAATTAATAGGGCTTCTTGATGCCTGTACCATCTTCTCAGAAAGCAGACTATTTTTCTCCAAAATGATCAAAGAATTACAAATGAGCAGTTCTGACTTTCTGTACTTCCCTTGGCAGAGATGAGACAGACATTGGAAAAGGCATATAGGGATTCATTATTCATGCAGATGAGTCTCAAATTCAATAGAGCTAATTAGGAAAATGACGGAGTAAATTAGCACTTTATGCAAGTGTATTAATATTAATAAAACTGCCACTTTACCCTGAGGTTAAAACAGATAAGGAGGATAACACAGACCTGACCAGTGGGTGGACTCTCAATATGGTTGCTTGCTGGAACACTGACCACTCTTGTCTGTCCTGGAGAATCTTGTTCCAGAAATGTTCTGTTATCAAATTTTTCCTAACAAAAAGAGAGATAAAAATATTTTGAAGGCATAGGTGAACTCTCTTTGCTTTATTATTTGGACTGTTTGAAAGAAAATTCCCCATGTCCCATCTTGTTGGTGATAATAACTAGCAGCACATTCCTGTTCATATGGTAGTTTCAGAACCATTGTCTTATTTAAGTTTACAACAAACATATAAGGTAAATGGCTAGTATTTTCCCATTCTTAGTTTAATAATTTGTCCACATGCCTTCAGATCATTCTTTTTTCTCCATACCTATTCCATGATCACTGCCTTAACTTTAGCCACCATCCCGATCTCTACTCTTGCTCCCTAGAATTCATTCTCCAAACCGTGGCTAAGAAATCACTTAACATCACAACTCTGATTGTTTTCACCCCTCCCCAGCTATAAATGTTTGAGTAGTTCAACCTTGCTTTCAGAATTGGCCCAAACTTCCTAGCATATGAGCTCTTGCCTAGTTGAGGAAAGTTCAGGCCTGCCCCACTGTCACCTTCCATTTTGTCAAAGTCCGGCTGCAGGGAACTACATGTTATTCCAAATGCATGTGCAAGGATCTCTGGGTTTTTGTTTATGTTTTCAACTCTACCTCCAAAGCTGTCTGCCCTCAGGCTCTGGCACCAGGCTCCTCAAAGTGTCAGTGTGGAAGTCTCTTTTCCCAAATGTCCTCCTTTGCCCCTCTCCCCTACAAAGACTGTTATCAAAGAACTCCCCAATTTTCTCCTCATAGCCTTCTCATGTACTAGAGCCAGAACATCTCATTTATTAAAGCTTGTATGTATAATCCTACATAGGGCAGTAAATTCCTAGAGACAAGGGGTCAGTTCTTATCCACCATGATGTACCCCTTGAAGGAAGATTTAGAAACCTCTTTTGAAATCCTGTACTCTTTCTAATATTCATGTGGTCTCCTTGGCTCATTTGGGTTCATTACTTTTAGGGTGCTGGTTGGGATAACCTGTAAGATTATTCATTAGACAGAGCTTAAGAGGTTCAAATTTTACAAGATTCATTATTGGAATTCTTTCTACATCTTCAGTAGATTTACTTAATTTGCCTCTAGAGGATCATGGAATCTATAGATTTTAGTTTATAGGCACTTTTCTTTTTCCTGATAATAATTAAGTCTCCATTTCCCATTTTTGTTTTGGTATTCCAAACCCTAAACTAAGATTCAATTTCCATTTAATAGGAGAAAATCTTTCTAAAGATGCAAAGACCTAGAACCTTTACAAGTTCAAGTCCCTATATGGTTTCCTAATTTAAATATTTATTTATTTGAACAATCCTTGATTTCATTCAAAAACTTTTATCAAGTAGCCCACCTATGATCCAGGCAAAATGCCAGATATTTCTTCCAATTTTGGGGGTTGGCTTTGGTAATAAGCATGTCACATTCCTAAATCCCTGATCTCAGACGTCCAGTTCTGAATGACTAGATGTCCATGTCTGCTGGAGATGTTCTTCCTGTCTCCTCTTACGACTTTTACTGAGTGTGTGATATTCAGTGACATACTTAACCTTAATTATCTTAAGTTTCCTCATCTGTAAAATAATTATTTTGCTTTCGTTCATATAAAGAGTGTTTATCTGGTAACTCCTGAGGTAGGGGTATTATTTTTTTTTTAATACGAAGGAAGATACTTCCTAGGATCTGAAGGAATCAAGCCACAGTGATAGAGGAGTAAATTAGTGATTAGTCTGCAGAGATAAATGCTAGGTTAGAATTTGCAAGGAATGCTCTGGGAAAAGAGAGGCCAGGCACCAACCCAGGAAGGCATCTATGCAGCGTTGTTGGGTGGCATTTCTCTGTTGTTTCTCCAAAACTGTGGTCTGTGAGAGTCTTTGCTGCCCTGCTTGGAAAAGGTCACTTGGCAATGCTAAACAGAGATTTTGACGGGGAAAGATGTCTGGATGACTCTCTTTCTTGGAAAAGCAGCTTTGGAAGCTGGGAGGGAGTGGGTGCCACTCTGCCTGTGGTGATTGAAGACTGAGCATACCACGTGCAGCTGTTCAGACAAGAAAGGCGGCTTCATTCAAAAAGCCATCATAATTTGGCAAGGAGTGCTCCAATCAGTAGCCTTCCTAATGCGTGTAATTGTTATGCAAATAAGCCACAGCACATTACCCAGGCTGGGCACAGGAATATCAACTCTGTGATTTACAAGGGGCCCAGGGGCCCAAGAGAACTCTGGCATGCATCCCACCCTAGAGGGGTCAGCCGAGCTGTCTTGGTGCTGGGCTTATGGTGAACTGGTTTATTAAAGTTGACCACTGGACTGAAGCTGATTCCTTAAAAAGTGAAAATATTTGATTTTAATAAGGTGATCCAGGACTGGATTTTCACTTTCTGCCTGCAAATATCAGAAACAATATTAAAATGGAACATGGTTTTAGTGATTGTTGGGTGCCCAAACCCCTTATATTTTGGAGGAGAAACAGTCCAGAGTGGTGAAGTGACTTGTCCAAAGAAACTGGCTTTCTTGCCTCCAGGTTCAGGGTAAACTTACACCTTCCCCTCCTGCCCCTGAAACCTGTACGGCTACAAGACATGTTGTTGTTTCTTAAGCCCAAGACCTTTTCTCTCTTCCTTTTTATCTTCTCCATTTCTTGTCCAACAGATTCCCATTACAAAGGAATTATGGAGATCACTGGATAGATAAGAAATCTTATTTTATTCTCAACAAGATGCAACCTGATACTATAGACGAGACAAACACCCAATAACTGCAATATGAGTAGAGAAAGTAGAGAGGAGGTAGAGAAAGGTAGAGGTCGCTCAAAGGAGACAGTGATCACATACATTTGGGAGACATGAGAAAACTTGATAGGGTAGATGATATTAGGAATGAGCCTTTAAATCTTAACCGAGACAAGGAAGGAGAGGAAGAGATGGGGTGGTGGGAATAGCTGCAGCAGGAGCAGAGGAAGCTGGGGTTTGAGAAGGAACAACAGTAACTGCATTTGCCTGGGGCATGGGGGCAGAACAGAGGTGGACAGTTTAAAAGCGGGTGTTAGAGCAACGAAATCAAGGCTAAGTCTCAGCAGATCCTTACATCAGTGGAAAGAGCCCTGGGCTTAGGGTTGAATGGCTTGTGTTTGGATCTTACCTCCACCAATGCCCGGATAGGTGACCTTACACAAATAAATCTCTAAACTTTGATTTTTTTTTTCTCTCATAAAGATGTGAAGATTAAAAAATGTGAAATGCCTAACACAGTACCTAACACCTGATATGTGCTAAATTAAAAAAAAAAAAAAGTGTCCCTTTGTTTCTTCATTACTTTGGTTTAGAAACTGAGGATTGTCATTGAACCCTGACTTAGCTATCATGGTTTTCTGTCTGTTCGTATTTGATGGTGTCACTTACTTTGACCTTTAACCCTCTTTCTAGAATTAGCTAAGTCTAAGTTCACTTCATAAACCAAGACTGTAACAATCACTGTGTTTTCATTTCTTTTTTTAAAAAAATCTCTCTTCTCTATTCTTATCTGTAATGTCAGATTAATTTTCCTTAAACACTTTTCCAGTCAATAGTCAATTGTTAACTGTTTATAAATGTGCAGGGGCTCCTGTTTGTGCCCTATTGTATCAAATCCATATTCCTCTCCCAGGCAACCAGAGCCCTTGGCCACCAGCCCTCCATATTTCTCCCAGCTCCCTCAAATGCCTCCTCTATATTTATGTCAGGCCATTTTAAGGTTTGTCCTCAGATATAGTGAACACATATGAATCTATTATGTCTGTAGCTTTCCCCTTTCATCTACTAATCCAGACAGGACTTGACCACTCAGTGCTCATCTTTACATACAGGCCCATCTTCGCCATCTTTGGTGTTCCATAACCACAGTATGGCCCGACGGCATCACGGCGTTACACTGTTAGGTAGAGCAGACCATCTCTCAATTATCCCACTACATTGTTATCTGTCTTATGGCTTCTGTGGCTCTGAACATACTTTAAAACGTAATACTTTTCAAATTCTCTATGCATCCTTCCCTGGGCCTTGCACCATGTAAGGCATGAAATAATGCCTAATATAAGCTTGTGAGATAAATAAAGTCACCATAGGCCTCAAATTGACAGCAGACTTTTCTTTCTTGCCCACAGAGACATAGCAAATTGAAGGGAAACCCTTGGGCCTGTTTTCCCAGTTTCAGACAGAGTTTGAAGATGTGTCATTTTCCAAATTATCTCTTGCCTATGAACTGAGCAGAGATGGTCCAGACACCACTGAGAGAGACTAAAGATGGAAATGTGCATGCTTGTTTTTAGAGTCAATTTTCTGACTATATTATGCACTTAAAAATTAAATTTGCTAAAGGCATTTCAAGTGCCTTCCATGCTAACACTTCATTATAAGGTACTTATCAGTAATAAATCCACAGGGCCTATTTTTTTTTTTTAAGAAAATAAGAAATACTCAGAACAAATAAAAACATCTTTGTTCCCACTCTTAGAACTATTTTTGTTCTAGGAGAAACAAGTAATTTCTAGTTGAATGGATTAAAAATGTCAGCCTATTATTAATATAGAATTTTTAATAATAACACAAAATGCCAAACTTTTCTTTAATTCCTTTTGCAGGAATTTAATATAAACTGGTAATTAAGAAAGTAAGGGGAGTTTCTTGATGACATCGTATGTCAGTTTTTGATTATCCACATAAGATCTCTCTCTGGCTTTCCTTTCCTACCACCAGATCATAGCTAGAAGTTGGTGAGACCTCAAGAAACACCCTGTCTGCTCATAGACCTGTCCTTTACTCAGCATCCACCCTGCCTTCCTTCGTCCCTTCACAGAGTTCATAAAAGGGAAGAGCTGCTACCTTTGTCATCCATATGTCTTTATCTCCCGTTCACCTTTCGAGCCTCATACTGTGGCTTCTGCTCAGCTGAAAGTGATTTCCTAAAGGCTGCCAACATCTTCCCAAAGTCCAGACTCAAGGTTCAGTGTTTAGCTTTTATCTTACTTAACCTCTTAATGACATTTGACAAAATGGCTAAATCTTGTGTTTTAAAACCCTCTACTCTTTCATTGAGAATAACCAGTTTTTTTCCTAACTTTATAATTCTCCTGCTCCTTCTCCATTAGCTTCCCTTCCTTCCTACTTCTCTTAAATATTGGTTTCTCCCTCTCTAAGCTTTTCCTGATTAAATACATTTACTCCCCTGGCCTCAAATGTCACTTACATTCTGATTTCTATCAAGTCTGCATGTCCAGCTGCCATGTTTTTCTTGAGCGCTAGCGATATTCAGCAATCTTTTGTTCCAGTGGAAGAGACAATAAATGCACTAATTCATAAATACAGAAAGAAAAATACAGTACCGAATGGCAATACACACTAGAACATGAAGGCTGGGAAGGGATGGGAGAATGTGAGACAGGGGTTCTCACAGCCAGAGAAGATGACACGTAGAAGCTGACAATGGAGTGAAAGCCTTGGGACCGTGCTGGCGCTGCGGATGTTTGAAGAAGAGCTTCTCTTGAAGGTGGAGCTGCAGCCTCACATGCCTCAAGGCAGGAGCGTGTCTGGCCTGGACGTATGGCTAAACTGGTGTGGTGTGAAAGGACGGGAGGCCAGGTTATCCACGGCACTGCACTGCCCTGAGATGGGGTCAGTGGAGGCTTTGGGCCAGAGGAATGCTGGGATCTGACTTGTTTTAAACAGACTATTTCTACTGCTGTTCTGAGAATCCACTGTACGGCAGGTAGTACAGAAGCAGGAGACTACCAAGAAGCTATCATAATGATCTAGGCGAGAGAGGAAGAGGATTTAGAGCAGCATGAGGTCAGCGGAGGTGGTCAGAGGGATGGGATTCTGAATGTATGTTGAAGGTAAGTTGGGAAGTATTTGTTGGTGGGTTGGATGTGAGATATGAAAGGTAGATTGGGGTCAAGGATGATTCCAAAGTTTTGATCCTGAACACATGAAAAAAATCAAGTAACATTTGTTGAGATGTGAAGCATGCAGATGCAAGTTTGAAAGGGGCGGAAATAAGGAGTTTGGGTTTGGACACTTCAAATTTGAGATGTCTGCTTGAAACCCAAGTGGAGAGGGTAAGTAGGCAGAATTCTGGAATTTGGAGAAAGATATATACATATATATACACACATAAATATATCATGTGAGTCATGAGCATAGATAGCAATGATCTCTCAAGCCATAGTACCAGATGAGGTCTCTAGGGGAGAGCTTATAGATAGAGAAGAGATTCAAGGATTGGTGCCTTCTCTCTCATCCTGAATATTGCCTTAGTTAAAAAGCTTTGACAATTTGATCCCAGAAATATCTTTTCTTAATACCCTCTTCAGAGCCACGATCTAAGCACCTCCAGGGGTCAGCCCTCACATTATAAGCTATTTAAAGGGAACGTCTCCGGAACACATTTACAATATGAAGACTACCTATTTTGCACCGGTGCTGTCTCTGCTTTAAGACAGTTTAGTTTAAACTCTTATTATTTTAAGTCCCCTCAATGGCAAAGGCCTCCTGATTGGTCTCCGTGCCATCAAGCTCTTCTTTCCACTGTGACAACAGAGTAACTCTTTTAACCAAAAGCTGATCACACCACTGGTTTCTTAAAATCCTTTGTGTCTTCTTGCTTATTTGAGGTTAAAGATGTTCTTTTAAAGCCTTCCCGAGCTTGGTGCAAATGATTTCCCTATCTTTATTTCCTACCTGACCACTCATTGTTTATCATCTGCTGGCATTTCTTTGTACCACCTGTGCTCAGAAGGTGATGTCCCTATCTGCCAGACAGGACTGCTAGTGTTGCGGCTGCATCCAGCATTTATTTTTGCCTCTACCAATCTGACAGTATCATTTCTCCATTCCTATTCTTTCCTCTGAGTCTCTCCAAGTCTACAAAACATTTTCAGTTCAGCTCAGCTCCTACATCTCCACCAGGAATTCCATGTGCACTCTGGCCCATTTCAGTTCTTAATCAATCATGTATCATCGCATGATGTCCTCCAGTGATTTCCTGTGTGCATATCTTATCTCTCCAATGAGATTATAAGCTCCTTTAGGGCAAGAAACTGTACCATATTTCTTTCTATTCACTATAGCACCAAGCAGCAGAGAGGCATTTTAATAAACACAGTTTTGAATTGAATTAAATATATTGAACCTGCTTCCTATTTTAACAAGTTCATAGATCAGGCAGGTCACCAAAGACTCCTATACATGCTCTATATAATTCTGTCTACCAGCTGTTGTTGGGCACAGCAGCTCCCACTGCTCCTAAATATATCTTCCTTATATTTACAATCTATGGACTCAATGACACAGATTCTGCCAAAGTGTATTTATAAGAATATGAAAAACTATGGCCACATGAGCCTGAATTTGTGGCTTCATGTGTAGTGAGTGTGATACATGATTTCTCGTGATTTGGGAAATGTGGTAAAAATAGATAGCTATCTCTGAGCTAAATCTAGGAGGATGCTGGCCCAGTTCCACACTCTGGGTATTTTGGGGTATTATTTAGTTATTATTGACACAGTTGAGAATTCAGCTCAGAGATCCAACAGGGAAAGAGAGAGAGATCTTTCTTAGGAGCCTAGGGCAGGGGGAACAAAGCAGCTGTAAATAGCTTAGCAATCAGTGCTTCATGTTTGAATAAGTGTTTCCAACAAGCAAAAAACAAAGCCCTTTATAAACAAAAATAACTAATATCCATTGAGCCTGACAATTAACAAAACACTTTCACATTTATTATTTTATTAGACACACCAACTACCTAGATGATGAGAAAAGATGATAATCTCCATTTCTCTAAATGAGAGAATTAAAGCCCTTAGTTACTGAGAGACTGGTCCAGTGTCACCCAGGCAGGAAGTAGAAGAGCAAGTATATGGGACAAGGATCTTCAGGGTTAATACCCAGTGCTTTCTGCAGTGTAGTACATTGCTCCCAAAACAAGGGAAATTTCAAAAAGTTTAGACGGCTTCATCTAAAGATTCTGTCTCTTTACCTATTTCCTTTCAAAATAGGAAATTCTATGGAGACACTATCATTCATTCATATATTTGGTAGGAATGTGAGAGCAATGTAGGGGTTTTTTAAGCTTTAAAAGGTAATTTAATAAATAAATGTGAAACAAACTGAGAAGAGTAGCTGGACCAGAGTTTATGTTTCTAATAGAATCATAAATGCCAGACAGTGCTGCGAATGATTTATTATCCTGTTATTATAAGTGACTGGGAAGCTTTCAGTGGAGTCCTTGCTAATTTCTAGCAGCTGCATTAAATCAGAAACTCTATTAGCTATTATAAAATCATCATCCCATTTTTCTGCAAATCAACTTGAACACCTGATGGGA
This sequence comes from Mirounga leonina, assembly GCF_011800145.1. NCBI lineage: Eukaryota > Metazoa > Chordata > Mammalia > Carnivora > Phocidae > Mirounga > Mirounga leonina. The sequence continues at coordinate 27,669,912 of NW_023270387.1, read as the reverse complement.
ATTTGGAGCTGTTTGTTACTATATGTGCTAACCTCATCCTTGGCCTCCAAAAATGAAAAAAAAAACACAAAACACAAGCCAGAGTTGGCATGATATTGGTCACATCAAGTGTTAGGGATTAATAAATGACCGTCTACATTTTATAAGGGATATATCTGAAGAAAGAAATAGTTTCCTTTAGCAAATGCCACCTCATTAAGTGGCAAGTATCTGAGATATCATCAAATCCTGTGTTCTGAACTTGAGTCCTTCCCTCAGCTTCATTCTACGCAAATCCAGCAGCTGTCCACCCAAATCCTTATACCCAAATCCAGCAGCTGTCCATCCCTTGTATGAACAGGACAAATAACCAACTATATACAAACTAAATTGGAAATTGTTGGCACTAATACCCTTCATTCTGATTTTTACAATGGAATATACCTCCAAGGACTCATTCTTCTCTGACCAGAAAAATAACACCTTCTGTTGGGCAAGTAACAAGGGTCAGAAGCAGATATCACTATGTCCTTGAATACAACTTAGGCTTTATGGTTCAAGAATTAGCTGGCCGGGTAATGGTTAAGTGCAATCTGATGGAGGCAACCAGGAGAGGCCATTACCTAAAAAATATGCCTGCTGTGTTGGGGGAGATTCTGGAGTAGGAGCAGCAGAGTGAGAGGACGAGAGGCGGCTGCTGATAACAGCAAATGTCTAACTAGGAGAATGAAGTAGAATTTTCAGAGAAATAAATTTTACAGGAATTAGTAATGGACTGAATATGGAAAGTGTGGTTTCTTGATTAGAAAACCTGAATGGATATCCAAGCTGAAGGAGTTGATTAAATTGAGGGAATCTTAGAAGTTATATTTTTATGATGAGTTTATGTGCTTATATACTTACCTTATACACTCCTACATGATTGTCTTTATAGTTGCTATGTTCTGTGCCTGAAATTATTTTCCTTCAAAACTTCACAAGGTTCATTCCCTCACTTTGAGTGTTTGTTCAAATATCACTTCATGAGAGAGAACTTCTATAACCTCACTTTTCTCATTTGTTATTCTATAAGCCTGCTTTAATTTTCTTCAGAGCACTTATTGTTTCCTATTATTATGTTTTATTTTTATATTTTATTTATTTATTGTTTATCATCCCACTGCAGGCCACATTAAGTTTGAACCGGCAACAACATTGTGTATTTTGTTCACATCTGTATTACCAATGCCTAGAACAGTACCTGGCTCATGGTGGGTGCTCAGTAACGGTTGAGAGAATGAACAAATAAGTCCCAGAATGGCAATTGTATATCTACAGATCTCTACCTATATAGACAGATAGACAGATAGAGATATATAGAGGGCTCTAGGCTTATAAGACAAATTGGTGAGTTATCTTCATATGAGTAATAGCTGAAGCCATAGGCTCTGGAGAAAGAATAGAATAAAAAGATAAGAAGGCCTTGAAGAACTCCAAACAGTTGAAAGCCAGGTGGAAGATGATGAACTTGCAATGAAAACAAAGATGAAACAAGGAAAAGTAGTATCTGTAGGAGAAGAAAGTGTTGAAAAACACAGAGTAATCAAGACAATGAACACTTAAGCATATCCAGTGGTCACCAGTGACCACAGGAAGAACTGCTCTGGTGGAGTGATGGGTTAAGGGCTGTACTGGTGAATGTGTGCAAGTGTGATGAGGAGATGGGAAATGGGAAAGAACATCCTTGGAGAACTCTGAGTTACTTGTCTGAAATGAGGAGAGTAATAGAGAAATAGCTGCAAGAAGATGAAGGTCTAAGTAATTTTTTCTTACTTTCATTTAATTTTTCATATATTTAAAAGCCAATGGGAAAGATCAACTTGACATGGTAGACTGAATATACAATAGATACAGGGAGTATTCCTTAGGATTATTTTCCTGAGGAATCAAGAAAGATGAAATCCAAAGCATGGGTAGAGTGATTAGTGAATACATGAGGAAAGACAGGGTCTCTGTAGTAACTAGAGGAAAGGAGACTCCAAATATAGACAGTTTTATGTGCTTGGTAAGGGAAGGTTAGGGCAATTCCCATTTAGTGGTTTCTCTACTTCTCTAAAGTAGAAGGTGATCATCTGTTGATTGCAACAACAATATGTGTGGGCATTCAAATGATGGAGATGAATGGAGAAGGGAAAAAAACATTGTGGAAAGTAGTAGCATGAGTTGACTAATGAAGAGTAGAAAAATTGTAGGATAGTTGTGAGGAGCCACTTGACTGTGGTGAGCATGAGCTAATAAAAGAATCATTCTGCCCTGTTGTGTCCTTAACCATGCCCAGAAAGTTGAGTTCATCCAGGGTTAGAATTTGGTAAAAAGTTTGTGACAGAAAGAGTAATGAGCAAGGAAGTTCACAGTGTTGGACCTATTGGAATAAGGGACCATGATATCCAAGCTATTGAGGAGGGAAGCGCAGATAATGGAGGTCTTAGAATTTGACAGAGAATAGAGGAGTCAATGGTCAGGAAGTCTCAAAGTAGTCAAAGATGCATCATGGTGGGAATGGTGGGACGAGCCCCTGGTAGGAGAGGGAATTGAGATATAAGCATGAAATATTTGAATTAGTAATTTTGCAGAAGGTGGGTGATTATATTTTCTGACAAGGCCCATTTGCTCAGAACTGGGCTGGCATCATGCACTCCTTAAATCCCTCAAAATAAGGACAACATTTATCTTAAAATCTAGGCCAGTACTGATCTCAAAGTGGGGATGAAGAGACCTCACCAATGAGTTGCCAAGGTAGGCTCTGACACTAGTAAACAAGTGGATTAAAAACAAATAAGCAACAAATGCAATACTGTCATACTTAGGATTACTGTTTGGGGCAGAGAGATAGCTGGAGGTTGAGTGCCAGCCATGGGCTTTATGAGGAGCTCCTTAGACCTGGGGACACCCATACTTCTTAACCCATGGTTCCAGGTGGCAAACAGCTCTAAAGAGTGAATAGTGCTCTTTCTCATCAACAAAATTATGTGTCAAAGGTAACCAACCTCTTATCTGTGATATGAGTACTTGGTACCTACAGCAGAGAGAGCAGAGGGCTACAGTTTCCTATGAAGATTGCAGAACTCATTGAGAACAAGAAAGAGCCTGTTCCCCATTCTGTTTTTATTCAACAGCAAACAGAGCCACTTGTCAGGCTGATGGTCCTTGTCCATTGCCTTTGCAGCAATAGTTTGAAAGAGGGTAGAGGGAGATGGAGGAAAATGACATTAAAAGGAAAATGTCACCATTTCCAAATGCCATATTATTTGACAGTTTCTCTTTATGTTGCAACAGCTGCTTAACATGACAAACGATGGCTTTAATAAAAATGCACACAAGGAGATGCAGCACCAGAAAATGAATAATGGAGCTTTCTATCCTGGCATGTTGTGGAGCATATTCACTCAGCAATGAATAGGACCTTGGGAACTGTGTGTTGCCTGTTGCTTTCAGGCAACCCTTGGTAGGTGGTTGGTCCTGTGTCCATCAGTTTCACTTGCAGAAAGCAGAATACAGTGCAACTGGTTTCAGCAGAGAGGTTTTTGGTGTGTGGCATTAGACGATTTGCTCAATCACTGCGGCGGCGGGGGGGGGGGGGGGGGTGGTGGGCTGACAAAATAGGTTGAAAAACTTTCAGAAAGCCACACCAACAGATCCTGTTTTATAACCTAGAAGCTGCCACCATTCCCAATCAAAGTTACAAAATCCTGAAGCCACTACTGACAGGAAACTACTACCTCTAGGAAGCTGCTTGAGCAGGAAGCCACGCCTGCCTAGGTGACCAACACCAACAAGGATGACCCTTTCCCTGTCTCTGGATACCCGAGACAGCAAATGCTTGGGCCTGTGAATTCCTGCTAATGTTGCCCAGAAAAAGCAAGTGTAGTGTTTTTCGAGAAGAATAGCAACAACAGTAGTGACAGCATGATGACTTCTATACAGGTAACTGAAGTACAATACATTACACACGAGTTGTGGGGGCTAAGTTGGGGCTGGCAGGGTTTGGTGGTCTTAGGATCCTACAAATCCAGATTTGATACTGATAAATCCAATATTGTATGGTTTGAAGGAAGAGGAATAGAGAGTAAGTAAGAGGGTGGGAACGTGAGAGTGCAGGGAGAAGCAGCCTGGAGTGGACAGGGACTCCCTGGAATTTTGATAACCATGTGGCTTCATAGATCACTTACTGTCTTGTCACCTCTGTGCAGTCACACGGGGGAGGAAGCCCTTAGCCATTGAAAGTTCCGCAAACGTGTCATTCCAAATCACCGTTCAGGGTTAGAAGTAGCAAATGAAGAAAAGCTATAGTAGCAACATACATCAACAATGCAGAAGAACCAGGAATGAGGTGGGGTTGAACGTATGGGCCTAGTTGGAATCATGGGAAGAAATGTAGTGTTTCAAGGGGACTAAAGGACTTGCTCATCACATAGATAAAGCCATGAAGGTCTGCCATTGTTTGTTTTAGCACACTGGGGACATAAGGAATAGTTAGTGGAATGGAACAAAATGGGGGAAAATGGCATAGCAAAGTACCTGTCAGCCATTGGGGAGTTTGACTTAATATTTACCTATCACCTACTGTGTGCTCAATTATAATGCTCAAAATAATATTTTGTCTGTGTCCTCAAGGGAATTAAGATATTCATTGATTTTGAGAAAGCCATTACATGGAGGGATTTAAAGGATACAATTTTTCAGCCTGTACTCTTTCTCGGCATTTAGAAGATAAGACTTCTTTGTTATAGCTGGTCATTACATGTAAAGAGTTAGAAGTCTGATAGCACTCTGCTGTAAGGAATATATATATATATATATAGAGAGAGAGAGAGAGAGAGAGAGACTGTATTACTATACCCATGGAGGTGATAGTCTATTTGAGGAGCTAGAACACACCAGGAAGAAAGTGGTACACATTTTAGTTGGCAAAGACCTAATAAAACAGAGGATACAAAGTAATAGAATTTCTAACTGCCAAAGGGAAGGTATACAGAGTAAATGCTATAGTAGATGAGAGAAATTAAAAATTATTTCAGTTTGGAGTGCTGAAAAAGTTTTCTTAGTGGAGGTAAAATTTAAGCTAAATTTTGAAAGAAGGGAGAACTCCCTCTGATAAAAAGGAAGAGTAAAGTGATGCCTGGATGGCTCAGTAGGTTAAGCATCTGCCTTCAGTTTGGGTTGTGATCTCAGGGTCCTGGGATGGAGTGCCGCATTGGGCTCCCTGCTCAGCAGGGAGTCTGCTTCTCCCTTTGCCTGCTGCTCCCCCTGCTTGTGCTCTGTATCTCTCTCTCTGACAAATAAATAAAATCTTTAAAAAAAAAAAAAAAGGAAGAGTAAAATTATCCTGTGTAGGGGAAATAACACAAGGAAAACATGTATGAGAGACAGTGTGTGATATTTGACTAAAATGAAAGCTTATAGGATACTCATGGAAAAATTATTTCATTAAAAACAAAACTATTAATAGCTGGGAAAAATAGGACTCTTAATAAAGAGCCATGGATGTCAAGAGAAATAATTTGCAATATGTTCTGTAGGCACTGGGAATATTGACATTCCAAAAGAGATCCACTTGATATCATCCAGAATCAAGTGTATGTGATTCTGGAATTTTTGGGCCATGGTAACAGTTTGATTTCCTTTTGAATTGAAGCAAGAACCAGGGTTTAAAAAAAACTTTCTACCTTTTGTATTTTATCTGTTTGTTTCTATTAAAACATACCCTCCCCAAAAGAGTGCTTATGTTTTAATGAAAACATCTCCAAATATAAATAAAATATTTTGTATGTGTCTATATAAGTCTTGAGGATTTAAAAAAAATCATTTATCTTAGAGACAGAGAGAGCAGTGGGGGTGGAGAGTGGGGCAGAGGAAGAGGGAGAGAGTCTCAAGCAAACTCCTCACTGAGTGTGAAGCCCAATGCCCAGCTCCATCTCACAACCCTGAGATCATGACCTGAGCTGAAACCAAGTCAGAGGTTTAACTGACCGTGCCACCCAGGTGCCCCAGTCTTGAGGACTTTTAAGCTAAGATAAATTTGAAAGGGAAAAAGTGTGCTTTGAAACCATGAAAGGGATGTGTGAAGAGAAGGTGCCTTGGTGCACCTGGCCCCTTTATGATGGAAGTTGAAAAGGTACAAAGAATTGGGGGCCATAAAGGGAGAAATGACCAATTCACTAAGTACGTAAATAAGCAAATGAAACAAGTCCCAGAGAGGACGTGGGGAGAATTGGCATCTAAAGTTGCCACAATATATGACCTATCTGCTTTTCAATTAAAAATCGTAAGACATAAAAAGAATCAGAGGTGGCCCCTACAAAGAAAAAAATTCAGGCAACAGAAACTGCCTGTAAGGGCCCTGATGTCATATTTAACAAAGATTTTGAAGCAGTCATTATAAACATGTTCAAAGAACTAAAGGAAACCATGTTAAAAGAAGTACATGAAAGTATTATGAAAATGTCTCACCAAATAGAAAATATAAAAAAACATATAAAAATTATAAAAAAGAATCAAATGGTAATTCTTTTTTTTTTAAGATTTTATTTATTTAACAGAAAGAGACACAGCAAGAGAGGAAACACAAGCAGGGGGAGTGGGAGAGGGAGAAGCAGACTCCCCGCTGAGCAGGGAGCCCGATGTGGGGCTCCATCCCAGGACCCTGGGATCATGACCTGAGCTGAAGGCAGACGCCCAACGACTGAGCCACCCAGGGCACCACTCAAATGGTAATTCTGTAGTTTAAAACTAAAATAACTAAAATTAAAAATTCATTAAAGGTGCTCAACAGTAAATTTCAATTAGCAAAAAAAAACATTGAATTTGAATACAGATTGATAGAAATCACACAATCTGAAAAACACAGGAAAAAAATTTTTAAAAAATGAACAGAACCTTAAAGAAATACAGGATACCATTAAACACATCAACATATGTGAAGTAGGAATCCCAGAAGGAGAGGAGAAAGAAAAGAAGCAGAAAAAAATACTGGACAAAACAGTGAGTGAAAATTTCAAGAACTTGATGAAAAATCCACATATCCATACATCAAATAAGCTTAACAAACTCGAAGTTGGATAGAGAGTTCCACACCCATACACATCATAGTAAAAATGTTGAAAGCCAAAGAGAAAATCTTGAAAGCAGAGGAGAAAAATGACTCACCACATCCAAGGCAACCGCCGTAAGATTAATAGATGACTTTTCATTAAAAACAGTGAAAGTCAGAAGGCAATAGGATGACATATACAAAATGTTTTTTTAAAGTCAACTAAAAATCTTATATCTAGCAAAATTAACATTTAAAGATGAAGGTGAAAAAAAGACATCCTTATATAAACAAAAATTGAGAGAATCTGTTGCTTGTAGATTGTCTTATAAGAAATACTGGAGGACGTTCTTAGACTAAAAGCAAGTGACTCTAGACAATAAGCAAATCTATACACACACACAAACACAAATATCACTGATAAAGTTAATTACGTAATTATAAAATGGTATAGATGCTATTCCTTCTTTCTTCTATTAAATGATATTAAAAGAATTATATAAAGTTGTATATATAATTATATTTTTGTGCCTATAACATATGGAAATGTGATATATTTGACAACAACAGTGTAAGAAGTGGATGGAAGGAAAACTGTATTGGAGTAAGGATATGCCACCAGAGAGTAACTCAAATCCATAAGATCAAATAAAAACAACCAGAAGAGTAAAGAAAATGGTTAACAAGAAAACTCTATAAATACATACATGCTCTCCTTTCTTCTCTCAGTTCCTATAAAAGCCATAAAATTAATTAAAGTAATTTATAACTATGTATTGTTGGGTTGAAATATATACAGGTATAATATGTGTAAGAATAATAGCACAAACAGTAGAAAGAGGGACTAGAGCTATATAGGAGTAGTGTTTCTATATCTACTGGAATTAAGTTAGTATAAAACTGAAGTAAATTCTGACAAGTAAAGGTGTATATGGTAAGCCCTAGGGCAATTACCAATAAAACATTTCAAAAAGTAAAGCGTAAATTGTTAAAATAATTAAAATGGTACAGTAGAAAACATTAACTTACTGCAAAAGGAAGCAGTAATGGAGAAATAGAACAACAAAGACATGAGACATATAGAAAATATAAATCTAATTATATTAGTAGTAACATTAAATGTGAATATATTAAACAATCCAATCAAAAGGCAAGATTGTTAGACTGGATAACAACAGATCCAACTATGTTTTATCAATGTGAGACACACATTAGATATAAATGTGCTAAAAGTAAAAAGATGGAAAAGATATACCATGCAAACGATAATAAAAAAGATGGAGTTAACTATTCCAGGCAATTGACTTTAAAACAGAAAAATTGACAACAGATGGAGGGACATTTTAGAATGATGAAAGGGTCAATCTATCAGGAAGATGTAAAAATTATAAATATGTATGCACCTAACAACAGAGCTACAAAATATATGAAGCAAAAGCTGACATAATTGGAGAAATAAATGATTCAACAGTAACAGCTGTTGACTTCAATAATCCACTCTCAGTGATAGATATGAAAGTAGGCGGAAGATCAACAAAGAAAGAGAAGACATGAACAACACAATAAATTAACTAAAACCAATGGACATCTTTGGAACACTCCTCTAAACCACAGCAGAATATAGATTATTCTCAAATATACATGGAACATTCTCCAGAACACAGATCATACGTTCAGCCACAAAACAAGCCTCCATGAATTTTTTTTTAAAGACTTTATTTATTTATTTGACAGAGAGAGACACTGTGATAGAGGGAATACAAGCAGGGGGAGTGGGAGAGGAAGAAGCAGGCTTCCTGCAGAGCAGGGAGCCTGATGCGGGGCTCAATCCGAGGACCCTGGGATCATGACCTGAGCCGAAGGCACATGCTTAATGACTGAGCCACCCACGTGCCCCGCTTCCATGAATCTTGAAGGATTGAAATCACATAAAGTGTAATATCTGACCACAATGAAATGAAAAGAGAAATCAGTAACAGAAATTAATTTGAGAAATTCACAAAAATGTGGGAAGGTACATACTCAAATAACCAGTGGATCAAAGAAGAAATCACAAGGGAAATTAGAAAATACGTTGAGGGGAATGAAAGTGGAGACAAAACACAGAAAAATATATGGGATGCAGTTAACACACTGCTTAGAGATAAATTTGTAGGTGTAAAAAGCTATATTTTTTTTAAAAAGGAGAAATGTCAAATCGATAATCTAATTTTTCACTTTAAGATAATGGAAAAGAATAGCAAACTAAATCATAAGCAAGCAGAAAAGGAAAATAATAAAGATTACAGATGAGACAGAGGAATAAAGAATAAAAAAATAGAGAAAAACCAATGAAACTAAAAATTGGTTCTTTGAAAATATCAATGAAATTGACAAAACTTTAGCTGGATCAGACAAGGAAAAAATTTAAAAAGACTCAAATTGCTAAAAGCAGAAATAAGAAAAGGGCCATTACTAATTACCTCACAGAAATAAGAATTTCAAGGGGGTATTATTAGATAAATTAGAAAGCTTAGGCCAATAAATTAGATAACTTAGATGAGATAGAGAAATGCCTAGTAAGACACAAACTACTAACACTGACCCAAGAGGAAATAAAAAATGTAAGTGGACACTAAAGAGATTGAATTATTAATTCAAAAACTTCCCACAAAGGAAACCTAGGACTAGATGACTTCACTGGTGAATTCTACCAAGTATTTAAAGAAGAATTCATACCACTTCTTTACAAACTCTTCCCAAAAAATAAAAGAGGGAAAACACTTCTTAACTCATTCCTTTAGGCCAGTATTATTCTGATTCCAAAACTAGACAAAGACATCACAAGAAATACAACTACAGACCAATATTTGCTGCGAATATACATACAAAAATCTTTTCAAAATACTAGCAAATTGAATCAAGCAATATATAAAATGGATGATACACTATGACCAAGTGGGATTTATACTAGGAATGCAATGTTGGTTTAACATTCCAAAATCAATTAATGTAATGTACCATATTGATAGAAAAAAAGACAAAAAATACAGAATATTATAATAGAGGCACAAAAAGCATTCAACAAAATCCAATACCTTCATGATAAAAACACAAAATGAGTTACAAATAAAGGGAAATTTCCTCAACTTGTCAAGAAAAATCCAGAGCTAACATCATACTTAATGCATAAAGACTGAATGCTTTCTCCCTAAGGTCAGGAACAAGACAAGGATGTATGCTTTTACCACTTTTGTTCAACATTGTACTGGAGGTTCTAGCCAGGTAAATTATTCAAGAAAAATAAATAAAAGGTATACAGATTGCGAAGAAAGTAGTAGGACTATCTATTTGCAAATAACATAAAATAATGTAGAGAAAATCCTAAGGAATTAGTTAAAAAACTAATAAAAAAGTTTAGCAAAGTTGTAGGATGCAAGAACAATAAAAAAAAAATCATTAGTATTTCTATACACTACCAATGAACAATCCAAAAACGAAATTAAGAAAACAATTTCATTTCTAAAGCAGAAGAATAATTAAAAACTTAGGAGTAAATTTAACAAAAAGTATAAAATTGTTACTCTCAAAACTACAAAATATTTTTAGAAGAAATGAAAGAAGAGCTATATAAGTGGAAAGACAGTCCATGTTCACGGTTTGGAAGATTTAATATTGTTAATATGGCAATACCCCCAGACTGATCTACAGATTCGATACAATCCACATAAAAATCTCAGTGGGTTTCTTTGCAGAAGCTGTTCTTAAAATTTATATGGAAATTTAAGGGACACAGAATAGCCAAAACACTCTTTAAGAATAACAAATTTGGAGGACTCACACTTCCCATTTATAGTAATAAAGATAATGTGGTACTGGCATAAAGAGAGACATAATTAGGGGTGCCTGGGTGGCTCAGTCAGTTAAGCATCTGCCTTTGGCTCAGGTCATGATCCTGGGGTCCTGGGATCGAGTCCTGCTTCGGGCTCCCTGTTCTGCCAGGATCCTGCTTCTCCCTCTGCCTCTGCCTATCTCTCTCTCTCTCTCTGTCTCTCATGAATAAATAAATAAAATATTTTTAAAAAAGAGAGAGCGTAATTATCCATGGGATAGAATTAAGCATCCGGAAATAAAACCCTCACTTTACCTTAACCTGATTTTGATAAGGGTACAAAAAATATTCTTTACCAAAAAAATGGTGCTGGGAAAACTGGATATCTATATGCAAAATAATGAAGTTGGTCCCTTACTCACACCACAAAGAAAAATGATTTCAAAATGGATCAGAGACCTAAATGTAAGAGCTAAAACAACAAAATTCTTACAAGAAAATATAGGAGTAAATCTTTGTGATCTTAGTTTAGGCAAATCCTTCTTAGATATGACAGCTAAATGGTATGGCCTTTCTTTGGGGGATAATTAAAATTCTAAAATTTATTGTGGTCATAATTGCACAACTCTTTGAATGTACCAATAACCGTTGAGTTGTAGGATATGTGAATTATATCTCAATAAAGGAGTGTGTGTGTGTGTGTGTGTGTGTGTGTGTGTGTGTGTGTGTGTGTG